>NC_087218.1:58724702-58764702 GCF_015104395.2 Macrobrachium nipponense | reverse complement strand
CACACACACATATATATATATATATATATATATATATATATATATATATTATATATGTAATAAATACATTCTTTGTAACAGATAATTACATATCTGTAAATAGAACCCATGACCTGAAGGGTCATTGGTGAATTAGGAGCGTCCTACGTGACAATCTCAAATCTAGATCACGCTGCGCAATGCTGGCAGTAGCCTGGTTTACGTTTGTTTGGAAACATCATCAATTCATGAATCTGTTTACTGATCACAACACCTTCCATGGGAAGCGGTTGACGTGTTAACCTGCGCCGGAAACTTGTGACTTTCGAGCCGGCGGACTACTTATTTCTTTTTGTATAAATCGCTGAGATAGCTAGTGTTTCGCTATCGACACGATGCTTTGAATTGTTAGTTCTATTCCAGTTATCAAACGGAGCGGTCTTCTGACCAAACCATCTCTCTAGTGATGGAGTTGAGAAATAAAGTTGTTTTAAGATATCAACTTCCTCCGTTTGAATCATCTCCCTTATTCTAAGAAGAATCAACTTTACTAAGATACAACGTAGGAGAGAAGAAAAGTAGAACCAGCAATGCTTACGAACAACAGTCGTAAGAAAAGACAATCAATCTTTCGCCAAAGCGGAAGAACATAATATATATATATATATATATATATATATATATTATATATATATATATATATATATATATATATATATATACACACACATACACATATATATACATACATACATACATACACCTCTCTTTTGTTCCCTTCCTGTTTGGAGCCAAAAGAATGAGATTTAAGCCCATCCTGGAGCGACGACAAACAAGAGATAAAAGACAAAGCCACAATGGCGACTTCCTTTGAAAACTGAAAGAATCGCACAACGTCGCAATTCATTTTGACTAGATGGCGGGTCGTACCCTTTTATACCTCTTGGGAGCTCCTCAGACGGTGCAGGAATAAACTTTGTCATAAATCCTACGGTTTCTGTCGTATTTAGAGCCGTGCCCGAAACTTCGTCCGGTGAGAAGAGACGCCGTCGATGTCCGTCCGTGAGAGTGACGTCTTTACCCTTGGGATGTTCTTTTTCTGCTTCCCTTTTCTGCTGCTTTTTCATCATTTTTTTTTTTATTGTACGACAGCTTTACCGCTTCTGCCATCTTTCGACTTGTTTTTTAGTCTGTTTGGTGTTTTTTTTATCGCGTATTTAATTTCGTTTGCGCTGTTTTCAGTCCATTTGGGGAGGGGGGTTGGTGTGGTTTGTTCTCTTTTCCGTTGGTTTCGGATCTCTTTGCCATTTATTCTCCTTTTTAATCTATTTTCTGTTCCTCGTGACCCAATCACGAGTGGCAGATTTTCCAGGAACTCCTTCGGTAACCACAAATGTCAATAGGTTTGTAGGGAGATTTTCCTTTGATGAACGTTTCGTATAATTCTGATGATATTGTCTGAATTGATATTATTCGGAATTGCTGTAAAAAGGAAACGTTAAGAAATAGAGACGACTATGAAAAAATATGGAATATGTGACTGGGTCTGGGATGTGTTCTGCATGCCTCCTTATAATTACATTACCGTAATTGAATAGAGCTGCAGCGCTCTTTGTGGCTGCTGGTTCATCTCAAGCGCTTGCCTTAAGCTAGCTCAGCTTTTCGGTTTATTTCATAACAGTGTATGCTTTCCATAAATAATAATAAAGTAATGGATCATGAAAAACTAGAATTAGATAACTACTACAGCACCGAGTAATAAAGGCTGTCGAACCTCTATTACTGTTGTCGGTGTCTTGTACGAAGGCCAAGGCGCCAACTGTCAGCGGATAAATGAAAGCCACATGGTGATTGAATAAAAAGTAAGATTTTCTACTGGGGTGCTGGACATTTTGATGCTTAGGTATATGAGAGGTGAGAGTCTTCCTGAGTTGTGTTCTTGTACTGTGCACGGTGTTGGAAGGAACGTAAAACATACTGAAAGTGAAATATAACCAATGAGATTTATGACGAGGAGCAAAGGTTAGAAGGAAAGATTAATTTTGTGGTTATGTCAGCACCTTAGTTTGAAAAAGACACCTACCCACACCGGTAGTGTAATGCAAACCACAGAAATCCAATGCAAGGGCGGGAGAGAGGTGAATATAAACAATAAAGTTACAGCAGGTAATATTAAGCGATGAACAACTGGGTAGAAGTTGGTCGTTGATTGAGGGTAGGGACATTTAATTTGATTATAATAGATTCGAGTGTGGTTAACTCTTCTAGATATCCGGTTCTCCCGACAATACTAAAATCCTTAGCATTTATGTTGGTCTTACAAGTTTTGCTGTGATTTCTTACATTGGACTGTTCGGGATTAGATAACTGACAGCCCATTCTAAAAGTAACTCCCTGATGAGGGGAGATTCGGACTTTTAGCAGTTATATTTGTAAATAACGTCGGAAGATATCGAATGGATCGTTGGTTTATTGGGATTAACTGAAGATTAAGAGCGGGTAATTGTTTGGTGAGTAGCCTGATACCTTTTTTCCAAAAACTATTGTTATGTAAAAAAAGGGAATCTTGCGTACAGACATAACTTGGGGCCACTATGGACTAAGTTCATCGCTTTTTCAGCCTGGAAGATGTATCAAAAGATATGAAACGTCGTTTATAAAACAGATAAAAGAACACCTTTCTTTTCTCTATATATAAATATATATCATATATATATATATATATATATATATATATATATATATATATATATATATATATATATATATATATATATATATATTTATATGTATATATATATATATTATATATAATATATATATATAAATATATATATATATATATATATATATATATATATATATATATATATATATATTGAAAGAGGTTGAAAAGTCTAAAAGTCTCATCGCCAAAAAAACAAAAGCTGTTTGTAGTAGAGGGAGGAAGCGTGTAACTAATTTTAAATGTTAGTTTTATTTTGTGTTAGGTGATAGGTGACTGATGTTTAAGAGGGGTAGTTTTTGGGAGGCATTGTTCCGTTTTGGTAACAACCAGAAACTCATCTTAAGCTCAAGAAGAAGTGGGAATTTCTTTTAGTAAAGATCAATGAACACAAACTATGAGACTTCCTCTAAAAACAAAAGTTGAAATGTATGAGCTGTTTCAAAGACAAATTAAAGTTTGGTTCATAAAACAAAATGAAGGAAGAATATGTTGATGAATACGACAGAAGATACTATAACTGTGAAAAAAATGAACGATAATACATGGCGAACATTACAAAGTTAATGGGAATCTTTTAGGAATTACTAGCTATTGGATGAAAAATTCTGAAAGTTGATCTTTGTTCATATATATAGAATAATGTGATTATGAAAATCGTTCTTTGTTTGCTGGATAAGAAGTTATGTGAAAGTTGCCCTCATTGAGATAATTAATGAAAGACTTAAGAAAGATACGAAGTAGATGAAAATCGTCATGTCGATGCAAGATAAAAAGTGAACTTTGAAGCCTTTATTTAAAGTATAAAGAATATCTTACGCTTCCTGTTAAGGGATACCTCATGAGACAGGCGGAGAGACAGACAAACAGCTATTGCATTTTAGCCTTTCTGTTTCCTATCGACCTACGCTTTCTGTACATCTGTGATGATTAATCGTAAGAAAGAAAAAGAAATAGAAGACCAAACGCAAGTGTTCGCAACATGGCAGGACCAGAACAAAGGGTCACTGAAAACAGAAGTTCGTCTTTAATGCCTGAGAGAGAGAGAGAGAGAGAGAGAGAGAGAGAGAGAGAGAGAGAGAGAGAGAGAGAGAGAGAGAGAGAGAGAGAGAGAGAGAGAGAGAGAGGAGGTTGATGCTTTAAGTAATTTCTGAATATGCATATTTATGCTTCTGTTTTTCCTCGACTCCCTTTGATATTTATGCAAAGACTGTATTTTGCATCTGGCGTAGGATACCAATGGAAAAGTCCATACATTTGACTTCGGCATTTACTTACTTTTGCAGCGAAATCTGGGCATTTACTCGTCTGTTTTCCTTAAGGTAGCCTCATTTGCTTCCGTGATAGACCTCATAAATTTACGATAAACGTCATGTTTTGAAGCCAGCAGGGTTTGTTTTGCAATTAAGTTTCATCTTCAAACAGTTTGTTATATTTTCACTTTTCTTTTCGTAGAGCAAACTTTACTTAGCAATAATGGTGCGGAAAGACTTTTTCCGTATTTGTGGATTTGGTGTCTTTGCGCATTGCGTTTGCCATGAAGGAGGCTCCTATTAAATGCAGAGGACCATTAATTAAATCATTGACGTCAGGCTTTCTGTATATAGGCTTATAGGTGTTCAAACTTTACTTAGTCAATAATGGTGCGAAAGACTTTTTCCGTATTTGTGGATTTGGTGTCTTTGCGCATTGCGTTTGCCATGAAGGAGGCTCCTATTAAATGCAGAGGACCATTAATTAAATCATTGACGTCAGGCTTTCTGTATATAGGCTTATAGGTGTTCGTCTTCTTTTACTGTTGTAATGGGCCTTTCCTTTCATACTGCAGACAATATTCATTTTTTTCCCTTTTAGTACCTCTTCGGACCCCAGCTGCATTGCTTTCTGCATTTTACTTTAAATCTGTTCCTTTTGGGCTCTTCCAGTTATTCGGTTTCTTCAACTTGACCTTGCTGCGTCATCCACCTCTCTGAAAATATCTCTTGCGAGTCCTAGGAGGGTCCTGAAGTGTGATTCATTCGTCTCGTGGAATGACTTTAGAAGAATGATGAAGTTTTTTTTTTTTTTTTTTGTGGTAAGATAGATCAAGGTATGGTAAGTGTTAAGAACGTCTGAAATCGTATACTTTTATCACACATGTCTCTCATACCAGATGGAATTTCAGAAGCTTTAATTCTGAACATTTTGGTATCGTCAGTGTCTTTGATTTCTGATTGCCCCTTTACCTGACTTCGAATGTTTGTTGTGCTGTGATTGAGGTTATGTATCAAAGGTTATGTATCAAAGATAGTAAATTTTGTTTTAATGGGGAATTTTTTGTACAAAAGTTTGGCATGGCTATGGGTAATTCCTTATCTCCTGTCCTTAGCAATATTTACATGAAATTTTTTTAGACAAAACTCTTACCAAGAATTTTGCCCTAAAAAGTTATTTGGTTTAGATACATGGATGATATCTTCTGTATTTGGCCAGTTCACGAAAACTCCAGGAATTCCTTAATAATCTCAATAATTTAGTCCCTTCTATAAAATTTACTGTAGAGGAAGAAAGAAATTGTATTTTGAATTTTCTTGATGTAACTGTCCAGAGAAATGATAGAAATTTCACCTTTTCAGTCTTTCGAAAATCAACTAACATTGCCTCTTTTGTTCATTACTACTCCAATCACCATCAAAATGTTAAATTCTCTGTTTTTTCTGGGATGTTTCTTAGGGCTTTACGTGTCTGTAGCCTGCAGTTTATTGACGCTGAAATTAAAACTATTTATGATATTGCAATGAAACTTATATACCCAAGGACCATTGTAGATGTGGCATGGAAAAGAGCTAGAAAAACATTTTATTCAACTAATGACAAACTTGAATTTAGTAAGCATAACATTCTAAAGTTACCCTATGATGAAAGGTTTTTAGATATTCCTAGAATTTTAAAGCTTTTTAACATAAATGTTGTTTTCAGTAATAGTAATGTCAAGAGTTTAGTAATCAAAAATTCTCCTAAAGATCTTCCAGGCTGCATATATGAATTCCTTGCAAAAGTGTGATAAGTCTATTACAGACAAACCGGTAAATCTCTTTCACAACGTCTCAAACAACATCAATATTCTGTGAGAACTGGGCAAATATCGAATGCATTATTCGTACATATGAGAGATTTAGACCATCCTAATAACTGGAGTCAAGCAAGAGCCTTAATCCCATGTAATGACACAGTTAAAAGGAATATCATTGAATCTTGTTTCATCAAGTCAAATATTAAAAATGTTCTAAATTTAAGTCCTGGTTTATTTAAACTTGATGCTTTCATAATGAAAAAAGTTATAGATAAATATAAGCAACAAAATTAATATATTCAGTTTTTACATGTTTTGGACTGTATAGAAACTTTGTAATTTCGGTTAGGGTCAATCTGTTTAGGTTTGTGACCGTGTGATATCCGATAATCCCGGATTATCTCTTTTAATTTTTACCCTTTTGACAATTAACCATCTGGTATTCTTGATCTTGTGTTGTACCTGAGACCTTTCTCTCCAATTGTTCTTCATTAACTCCTTGACAATGTCTGAGTAAAGACGAAAACGCTTGAATTTCTGACTATCATTTTCCTGTGGAATTCGCTTACACACACACACACACATACACACACACACACACACACACACATATATATATATATATATATATATATATATATATATATATATGTGTGTGTGTGTGTGTGTGTGAGTGTGTGTGTGTGTGCAGAAGTAGGTCTCGGGAGCCCTGAGACTGTTCAAAAATAGGAGGAGGCTTAACGTTGTTCTAACAAGACGTAGGTAGTCACCGCCCAAATACATATTTTTGAACGGTGAGGTCGGGTGATTCTCAACCTGATGGTGGGTAGGAACATTATAACATGGTTGAGGCTCTCAATCGTAATTGATTTATGCTCTCACATCCTGACTCCATGAGTCTTTATACATTAAACGGTTGGTTCTTCTTCAAACTCCAACGTATCTGCTGCACCTCTATATAATACAAACATCTTAATTAAAATATTATAGATATCCTTATATTAATATATTAATATATTATATAACTAATTATAATATAATTTATATATATACATATATTATATATTATATACATATATATACCCATATATATATATATATATATATATATATATATATATATATTATATATATATATTGATATATATATATACATATATATATATATATATATATATATATTATATATATAGATATAGTATATATTGTGTGTGTGTGTGTGTGTGTGTGTGTGTATGTGCGTAAATATGGTGAATGTTATCAGATATTTTTTCATACGTGACACGTATCAGCTTATAAGCACTTTGTATGTGTTTGCTTTTCACTTGATTTCAGGTGGATTTGCTATTTATATTTTGATACGCTTCTGTGGGACCTTTTACGATCACGAACTATTTCGAGAAAGGGAATCTTTTCCTGCTTATATGCAGAACATTTTCGTGAGGAAGAGAAGGTTTTTACGGTTTGCGGATGACGTCAAGGTTGAAGGGGACGTTGTGGAAAAAAGGAGACTGGCTGCATTGGGAATGGAAAAGAAATCCTATTTGATTTAAGATGACAAAGGAACCCTGTATCTGAGAGAAGGGAGGGACGTAACCCTTATATCAAGAGAGAGAGAGAGAGAGAGAGAGAGAGGAGAGAGAGAGTGGGAAAAACATAATTGTGTGTTGTTACAATAGTAGGTAGTTCCCTTTATATGGCTGTTGGATATCTCTTTTCAAGTTTTCCCCTTTGTATATTCATTAGACTTTTTCCTTTCTGGGATCCTTATAAACGCTTTCCTTTTGTTTCTTTCCCATTGTTCCGTGTTGTCATTATTCTCCTCTCTCTCTCTCTCTCTCTCTCTCTCTCTCTCTCTCTCTCTGGGCGGGACGAGGCCAAGAACTTAGTGTTTATATATTTTATATTTTCAGTCATTAGGCAAATGTTAAAGCAGAAAGGCAACAAAACACCTTGCTTCTATGCAAGTGTACATCTTTTATTAAGTCGAAATTCTGGCTAATATGTTATGTCCGACTGTAGTAGGTGTATTTTAACTTAACAGGTAGAACTTGGAGCTCTAATATAATGTGCAATAGAAGACCAGTTCCTCCCATTTTCATTTTCTCGTCAACCCTTGCTGTTTTTCTTCTGTAAAATGGTACTACATCGTACAGGGTCTCAAGGCAGCGCACTCCTTAAATATTTAAGCAGTGCTTTTTATCTTATACAATATGACCAACACAGCGCTGCCTGGAAAAAATCTGAATGACAACCGATAAACTCTCTCTCTCTCTCTCTCTCCTCTCTCTCTCTCTCTCTCTCTCTCTCTCTCCTGTTAAGTGCGTACCATACTTTCTGAATGTAGTTGATAGATCTTCAAAATATTAAAATTAAGATTTTATAGCGATTCAAAGTCTATAACCATCTAACTTTAGCCTGGAAAGTATATTGGAACCATCCGCAGCCTGTAGCCCCCTCCATTTAGTTTATAAGGACAACATATATAACCCATTTAAAGCATATGCCTTCCGCGAGTAGCAAGGCGACTTATTTTTGCCTTTTCTCGACAGTATTTTGTGTGATTATCTAGTGTTTTCTGGCGGCATCTCTCTCTACTACAACAACAAGACTTTGGCAAAGAAAGTAGCGCACAAGTGTTGTCACTCTGGGGTTTTTCCCTGCAAATCTGTGGGTAGGTAACCTTTTTGTGTGTGCTTTGTGGGTGGGCCAGATTACGTAATTTTTGTTTGTATTTTGAATATTTTGTGGGTAAATTCACCTATTTACGTTTATCAATAACGGTTATTATGTCGTGCGAAATCACTTTCAATATTCTATAACTGTACCAGGGCATAACTGAACCTGTGTTCCTGTCACGATCATTATTCTGATTATCATTTGGAATATTTTCTTTGTTTTGATTAGTTTTCAAGTTTTCTGGTTTTGATTTAATTAGGCTAGCCTATTTGATTTTTCATTTTTGTGATGGAATAGATTTTTCTCTAGTGGCCTATACATAATTATTGTCATATAATGGCATTTCTTAGTGATAATTTGAAAAATTGATAATTAGTAATAGGCCTATATTCAATGCCTAAATAGCCTAGGGAGCAGGCTAAGCTACATCAATTAACTGCACTGTTCAATATTCAAATGCAATAATATAACTGTTTAAATAACTTAATAACGAATAATGACAAAAACATTGTGTGCCCATGTTTTCAGGTGTCATATAACCTGCTGTAGAATATTGGTGAGACCCAGTATCACCATTAATAGGCCCACACGCTAGCAATACACAGAAATAGTTACGTGAAATACCATTTTATGGGCATACACACAAACACACTACTCAGACACACACACACACAAAAGCTCACACACGTGTACAGTAATACAAATATGACACACAGTGAAAGATAAATTTCCACAATTACAAACATACAATAATAAAGATATTTAAAAACGCAAAACAAAAAAAGGAAAGAAAATTTGTGAGAGAGAGAGAGAGAGAGAGAGAGAGAGAGAGAGAGAGAGAGAGAGAGAGAGAGAGAGAGATGCCTTTGACGATGGATCTGAACACATTCAAGATGAATAGGCAGTAATAGTCTGTAGTACGTATTAGAATTACACGAATATTTGCTGTTTATAGAATCTATGTACATTAAAGAAAGCTGTGTGTGAGAAACACCACAGCATTCTGTAACGTATATTGATTCTATAAACGACAAATATTCTTGCAATTCTAGGCACTATGTTGTACTGATAATTTCAAGCCTTGGTACTAAAAACTTTTAAGCGCTATAACACATAACACGACTTTCTTGGAATCAGATATTTGCTAAAATTCTAAAGATCATATGAACTTCCTGAAACTGCTCATGTAAGTGTATAGTTGATGTACCTTTCTCGTGTAAATTTTTTCTTTTTTTACCGGAAAAAATTATAGTGGTGGAATGAATTTCATTAAGAAAAATGCTATTTTCGGGACGTCGCGTGCGACCTACGTTTTACCACTTATATATATATCTTTATCTATTTGAGATTTTAGTAAAAGTGAAATTACTTGTAGTTTGTATGACATCTGAGTATTTGCATAAAAATTAGGTGAGTCTAGGGCAAATAATAGACCGCAATAAGTTTGTGGCGTAATACGACGGACGGACGAACGGCTTATCTCATTCTTATACTCACATAGAGTTGACAATGGTATTGTAGTTGTAACTTGAGTATCAAGTTGAAATATTAAGTTCTTATTTTTTCTATTAGCATTTTTGTGTCAGAGGGTATGGTATCCTCTTAGATAGTTGCTTCAGTTACTTTGCCCAGCATTTTTGACATTTTATATTTCATCATTTCTCGCCCCCATTCCATATAATGTGTCCCTGTCCCACCCCTTTTCACCTGCCTTCCTCCTCCCCCCCTATCAGGGCTGAACTTGGGACTTGAAGGCCATTGGGAGAATTACGATTCAACTCGGCAACCTTAAAAACTATAAATTAGACACTAATATCTGTCATTTTCAGTTATTTTTACATGTCACCCCCTTCTCACCTCCCTTCCAACTTGGAATTATAAAGGGCATCAGAAGCGTCACTATTCATCTCAGCGACCTCAAAAATTATGGATTAGACATCAATATCTGTAATTTTCAGTTATTTTACAAGTCACCCTCTTTCCTCCCCTTCTCACCCCTCCTTCCTATCAGGGCTGAACTTGGATGGCAGCAGGAGTGTCGCTATTCATCTCAGCGACCTCAAAAACTATGAATTAGACACTAATATCTGTCGTTTTCAGTTATTTTTAATTTTCCCCTTTCCCAACCTCCTCCCCACACACTCTCCTTTGGTGCCAATGATGTCTTACCCTCACAGTATTCTTTCCGAGATGTTAAGTTATATGCATAATAAGTTTGGTTGAAATTGCTTAATGCCTGTCAAAGTTTTTGTGGCACATACACATACATTCAATTTTATGTATATAGATTCTTCATACGTCCTATTTTTTCCCTTCCCACCTAGTTTTTCAACTTCATCTGATATCATCCATCATTTTTCATACCTCGGCAACAAATTACTTAGAATGACGGTCAGTGGTCTGGCTGAAATGCTACATTTTTCACTTCTACTGCTAATAATACTAATATCACCATTTACTTCTGTAACCAAAGTATTTTGTCTCCCTTGTATTTGAAACGAGCCTTTGTTTAGAAGACGAGGAAATACGCTACCGCCTTAATTTCTTCTATTTTATTTTGCTTTAGTCCAGGCAATTGAGCTGGCAAAATATATTTCTCTCATTTGGAGAATTCGGTTAAAGTTTTCTCGTAAACTGCGGAGGAATATCAGGATTGCCGCACAAATCGAAAGAGGAAGGCAATGGCATTTATTATTCCCTTTGCAAGTGAGGAGGTAGTGAATTGTCTTGTGTTTACGAGTAATTCTCTCCCTTTGTTTCTCTTGCGTCTTCGCTTTGCTCATTTTCCTTTTGCTTTCTTCAAAGTTTTGCTATTTATTTTATGCTGAGACAATATTTATCTCTCTGTCTCTTACTTAGAATGTTAAGAACTAATGTCAGTTCTTTGGAACAATTTTTTGTAATGAATTTCACACTCAGTTTCACTCTTGCCCTCTCTCGTTCGAAAGTATATACGATTAATCAAAAGTTTATAAGTTTTCACAATTCTAAATGAGTGAAATTTCCCTCCCTCTCTCTCTCATATATCTATTATATATATATATATTATATATATATTCTATATATATATATATATATCTATATATATATATATATCTTACCTATAATAGCCTATATATATATATATATATTTATATATATAGATCTATTAAATATAAAATAAAAAAATAATATATTATATATTTTATATATAGTACCAATATATATTATATATATATATATATATATATATAGATCATATATTATTATATATTATCGTATATTAATATATATATTATATATTATATAAATTATATATAGATATATTATATCTCTATATTATAATATAGATTATATATATTTACATATATAATTATATTATATTATATTATATATAGCCCCTATATAGATATAGAATATGATATTATTATATATATTATAAATACATATATATATTATATAGATTTATATAATAACAAACTATATATATATATATATTATATATATATTATATTATAGATATATGTAACACTTATATATATATATATATATATATATATATATATATATAAACTTAATATATATATATATTATATATATATATATATAAAATTATATAATATATATATATATATAATATATATATATATATATATCTATATATATTATATATATATATATATAATATAATATTATATATATATAATAATAATATTATATATAAAGGTTATATATATATTTATATAAGATGATTATTATATATATATATATAGAAACTTATATAATATAATATATATAATATTATATATCTAGATATATAATATATTATATATATACATATATATTATATTTATATTATATTATATATATAGCCCTATATATATATATATATATATATATATATATATATCTATATATATATTAGTATATATTATTTATATATATACAAATATATATATATAAATATATATATATATATATATATCTATATATATGTTATATATTATAAAAAAAAAAAAAATTTAAATATATAATATATTATCTAAATCATATATATATAACTATATAAATTAATAATATATATAATATATATTTATATATGTATATATATATATTATATATATAGTATATATATATATGATTTTTATATATATATCATATATATATATCTATATATAGATATTAGTAGATATATATAATAAACTATATATATATATAGATATATATATATATATATATAAAAGTATGTATAAGAATGTTTTAATGCTTTGCCGTATCTGTTTCGTATTTTTAATGAAAGGCATTTTCCTCAGGTCTTTCTCTTCACTGAAGCATATCTCGTCCTTTGCAAGTTTCGGTTCTGGTTTAAAGCAGATTACAATGGAAGGCGTCCGTGACTTTTTTTTTTTGTGTAATATCAGTTCTAAAAAGCTCCCTTTGACACAAAGCATAAGTTTCAACAATCTGACGAGACTTGTCGAGACGAGACGAAGATTGGAGTCGGTAACTGAGGAGAGAGAGAGAGAGAGAGAGAGAGAGAGAGAGAGAGAGAGAGAGAGAGAGAGAGAGAGAGAGAGAGAGAGAATGATTAACGTAAATGCATAGAAAAATTGTGGTTCTTTGAAATTTCACACCTCACTTCTTCGTTCACTGTTCCAGGACTTAGTTTTGAAAATGTTCGCGGTCTCGCCAAAGTATTTGTGCTTTAATCCACTTTGTGTATTGATTTTGAATGAGCCCAAAAAAAAGATAGGAGAGGAACTGGCTGCATTTCTGAAATGGCTGGTCGATTGTAATTTTACAGTATTCTATCATCTGCAATCGTAGCACCTTTGACCAGGAAGGAATATGTTACAATCTCTATTTTTCTCTATTCATTTCGTAATTCATGTTAACAAACGAGGGTTTTTTCTTAATTCATTGAACCATTCCTTTGTTTCCTTGAGAGATGGTTCCTTTCATAATTCTGAGTACGAATGTTATTTTCGTAATGTCTGAGATTAAGCAAGCGACCTTCTTGCAATTTCCCAGGGTACACACTTTTCCAGAGTTTATTTTGCATTACCTAGATCTCGTATTTTTCATTTCATAATTTTCACGAGCAAATAATCGGGAGTGTTCTTTTATGATCCATTCAGACCAAGTTCGTGTTCTTTTCACAGCAGTTCCTTAAACCAATTGAGTGCTCCAGGCAGTGCATTTTCAATAAAAGGCTTCCGTTAACACATTTCGTTCCTGCAAAAGCAAATTACCTGTAGCATTAGTGCGTACCTTCATTTTACAGACCATAAGTAGCCACATTCTGCTAAGGTACACCATGAGAGTCCATTGTCTAGTACCAAACGTTTGTCATTCATTTGCAGTATAACTGTTGAGTGGTATTTTCTTCCTTTTTGTATTGTAGATGCAGGTGCCTCATTTAATAGTCCATAATTAAACAATAAAAATATTTACTATTTACTGTCTTGGCTTCATCTTTGGTGATATTTTTCTATATAATATATAATTATACACATGTATATATGTATATATATCCATACTATATATATATATTATATAGATTATATATATATATATATATATATATATATATATATGTGTGTGTGTGTGTATGTATATATATATAGTATATATATATATATATATATATATATATATATATATATATATAGATATGATATATATATATATATATAGATAGATAGATAGATAGATAGATAGATAGATAGATAGATAGATAGATATATATATACACATTATTAGCTTAAGTCACAGGGAAAATTTTACAAAAGAAAAGACTGAGTGCCAAGTACTTTCGTGTAATTAATATACGGAAGTACTTGGCACTCTGTCTTTTCTTTTTTAAAATTTTCCTTGTGGCTTCAGCTAATAAACAAAATCACGTGTTTACTTTTGTGATTTCATAGTGTATAAATACACATATAAGGATGATGACTCTTTGAGGTTCTGTACAACAGTTAGAATACGCTTTAGACTCAGAAGACAGGGGCCTGGGTGAGGTCAACCCCCTAAACACTCTGTGGCTGATGGCCAGTTACAGATACAAAGGACATTTGAAGGGAAACTTCTAATTGTCACTTTAAATGCAATATATTTATAAATTAATTACTCGACTTATTCACAGGCGCCATAAGGGCGCTAGGACTCTCAAGGTCCGACTTATTACTGAGAAAACAAGTTACTTGTAGCACTGGAATCATGGGAACGGGTTGCCGACATATTAAAGGACGGAGCACGGTCAGGGGGTGCCCAGAGCGTTTAAGGATAAAGAAATCCACCTCTCACAGCAGGGATGAAGGCAGTAGTATACCTGAAACGAGGTTCTGCTCTACAACCACACTTGCGACACACAAAGTACTGATCAGATGCGGTGATGCTGCCAAATCTTCAGACATGCTTAATATAAATCTTACAATCCTGGAATTTCTTCAAAGGGCAAAAAGTGACTGAATTACTTCACAGAAAATTATTGTATTGAATGGGAGGGTGTGAAACACAGACTCCGACTACGTTATCTCCCCCAGTAATTTCTCTTACTGGAAGATCATTCAAGCAATGAGCACTAGTCAGTCACATACAAGGGAACTACAGTGCTTAAATTAGATTAGTTTCGTAGAACAAGGAGGCACAGCTATGAGGGGATGGCAAGGGATAGCTATGAATGTTTGCACAGACACAGAGATGAAAAATACAGTAAAAGAGATAAAAGCAACTGCCACACTATGCCCGTACTTTACTGTCTTTGATGGCTGGTCTCTGCTTCTTAAAGGGCGCCGACGAGTAAAGGGAGATGCACTCAAATACCGTCAGGTAGGAGCTAGCTTGCAGCCACGTGGAAACACAAAGGACAAGGGCATCTCAACAGATACGAGGAGCTGCGGACTTGACTGTGTTTGCGGAGCGTCTGAGAGCGCGATCCTCTCAGTGACCCCTTTTATTAACTTTGTGTGCCCTCCAGTGGCTTCTGGATTAATTCTCGGCTTTTGGGAGCTGGTGTCGGCATTTCAAATTCTGAAAGACAGGACAGACAGATACAGAAGAGAAAGAAAAAGGTGCTTTGCAATTATTCGTTTGAAAAAACTTGATTTATGTTATACTGAGTAGCAAAATGAGGAAAATATATAACACCTCCCCAACTTAAGAGTCATTTCAACCCTAGACAGATTGAACTGGCAAAATAGCGATTTAATTATCTTTCTCTTCCCTCTGAGGAATCTGATCACATGAGACTTAAAGTAATGATATTGTAGCACAAGCATCTAACTTATTGACTCGCAACCACTAGTTATAAGTGTACTAGTTTGTCATTGGGCGTCTTGCAAGATTAGACTTTACTCTATAGTTAGATCTAAAGCTTAAAATTTGATGATGCCTTATGCATTTACTTTCAAACTTTTACTAATAATCTTATGTCAACGAGAATGACTGAAACTAATTAATTTTAAAAACTGAATGAGTAGGTAATTACATCTCATTGAACAGAAACTTATCTAACCTTACTCTAAAGAGGTTAGTAATACACTTCGTTCTAGCATACATGAATAATAAGGTAGTTCATGCTGTTAATTGGCCCTGAAGGCGCATTACAGACGCGTTTTGCAGGGGTGTTAGGGACCCTGCGAACTTGTAATACAATTCAGCTGGTTCCATTCGGGTTTTGGAGTTACTCTTTAAGGTTTCTTATTCATTGGGGTTGAATAGTGTTTAACTTTTCCGTGGAGGAAGATAAAATGAAAATTCTCCCGAGGTAGCATTAAAAATATAAAAGATAGAACTAAGAGTATAAATGGATGATTCTCGGTAGAGATTAAACAAAACACGAATGATAAAGACTAGGGAATTATCAATCACACACAAAATAAATGGATAATATACAAAAATGGAGCCAGGCTTTTAACAAGATCGCCTAAGTAGCCTAAGCTAACTACAAGAGCATTCTTGCTGGCTCTAACTGTGTCTAGTCTCCTTAAATGAATATGGTGCCGTAGGTGGCACTTATTGTAAAAAGTCATGGGACTTTTAAAAGGGCATAGCTAAAAGTTTGCATATGCTGTCATAGTAGCTCTGAATGGCGTATTTACTCATAAGGCCAGAATTGCTGGCAAGTGGCCTCTGCTTAAATACAGCAGTAAAGGTGCCTAATAGGAGAAGATGTAGAAGAAAGGAACCTATAAAGGAGATGATATAGAAAGCACAAAATACAACCAGTCGCAAAACAGGAATAAGAAAATAGAAGTAGCAGAATCTAGTAACCTCCTCTGGATGGAGAAGGGCCAGAATTCTCTAAAAGGATGTGGCACTGTGTCAAAGCACTAGTGCGGATAGAGCCCATGAGCTCCTCTAAGGTTTCTGGAATCCTCAGCGTCTTCTACCCTTCTTCCTTCAACCTCTCTGAGGTTGGTTTGACGACGCCATGGGGTGACTTGAAAGACACAAGTCCATGGAAGATGCTGTAATAGCATTGGCTCTAACTACTGCGACAGTGGGAACAATGGCACTTTCCCCCGTGACACGCTACTTGACTCAGTTCCTGACATTCTTCGGTCAACTGAGGGTCAGGAGAGTCCTTACGCCTGGACTGGTTAGCTGCTGATGAAGGGGAAGAGGAGGAGGTGATTACGGGCTCCTGATTTTGGGGTGACTGACACTGGGGTGGTTTGCGAGACTGCACCTTTGGTGGAGCTTCTGCTATGGTCAGGTGTGTCCTGGGGAATTCCGGGTGGAATTGGCCCTTCCGCTGCTTCCAGCATTGGTAGCGGAGTCAAGTCGGCAGCTGCAGAGAAATAGCCTGGATGGGGAGCTTTGTGAGGAAGACTTGAATCTTGCCTTGGCGCTGGCACTGAGTCTGTACCTGGCGAAGTAAGAGGGTTCGAATGTGGTTCAACGTCCATGAGGGATGGAGCATGGCACTGCCTGAAACCTTCAAGTGGCACTGGCTGTGCAGAGGTAGGTCTTGCAGGGCTGCAGAATTGGTCTGGAGTGAGACTGTTCAAAAATAGGAGGAGGCTTAATGTCCTGTCCTAACAAGACATCATAATCGCTGGGAATGTAGGTAGCCACCACCCAAAGCACATATTTTGGAACGATGAGGCTGTGTGATCTTCAACCAGACAGTAGTTAGGAATATTTTAACATGTTGAGGCTCTCAATCGTAACTAATGTGTGGCTCTCAATCCTAGCTCCATGAGGAACTTTATCCTCTCAAATTATGGATAGCAGCTCACCAGCGTCATTGAATAGTCAGACCTAGTGGGCAGGATAGTCACCTCTGGGAGGTGGAACAAATATTGGGCCCTAAGCTAGGGTGCCGATGGAGTTGACGGATTTGTCACTGCCATGGCAGAGGCAGGAATGGCAACCTTCCTGGGGCAATGAGCCCAGGAAGAGGTGTTCCCATGCACATTGCACAAGCTACAGAAGCTCTGCCTAAAATCAAGCTTTGGCTGCTTGTTCTGCTGCCAATGGCCGTTATTCCTATTATTTTGGTGATTTCCATTCTGAGGGGGAACAGGAGTTGACTGCAGAGGATCTGCTTTAGAATGGCACTGTTCTGAAGAGTCCCCAGGTTTGTTACAACGCCCGCACACAGGCTTATGTGGCTGATTATTTTGCCGCTGCCTTGTCTGAGAGCTGGCAAGACGGGGAGCAACAGGACAGATTTTCTTATTTAATGAACTCTGTAGTGGGTGGTGGGTGTCCCAGACATCCAGCCACTTACAGCACTCTACAATTGTTTTTGGATTTTTATCCACTAAGTAAGTAGCAAGCTCAGGGGGGCACATGACAAGAAATCCTACAACTGAAAATGTTTGAGGATCTCTTCCACAGAGGCAGCGTTGGAGGCCCTTGTCCACCTCTGGAGGGCGGGCATCTTCTTCGCCACCCATTCTGACCATGTCTGCCCAAATTCCTTTGGCATGCTCCTCCATTTTTGTGTCCACCTGTCAGGAGTTATTTAGAAGGCTTTGACAATAGCCTCCCTTACAGAAACGAGATCTCCTTGCTCATGAATGGGAAAGGCTTGGAAGGCGATGGCACCCTAGCCTTCGAGGTGTTTTCCCAAGACAAGGGCTACTTCGGCAGAAGGAGGTTGGTTGGAAGTTATCCAGGACCTTTTCTACATGTTCTAGCCAGGCTTCTGGCTTGGACTAGTTCCACAGTTGGATGAGGGTGCCAATGCTACTAAGGGTGGAGTGAGATGACCAGCTGTAGAGGGCTGTATGCCAGCGTTGGCTATAGCCAGTTGGTGAGCCCTTTCTGCTGCTTCCCTTCTCTCTTGGAATTCTCTTTCTTCTCTTTCTTTCTCCCTTTCTGCTGCTGCTCTTTTATCTAAATTTCTCTTTCTTTCTCCCTTTCTTCGCTTTCTTTCTCCCTTTCTCCTCTTTCTTTCTCCTTCTCTGATCTTACTGCTGCTTACTTTTTCTCTCCTTCTCTACCCACGCCTTTTCCCTCTCCTTGGCTACCGGGGTAGCTAATTCTTGGCTCTTGAGTCCCGCGGCCTCCCCCGCTTGAGTGAAAGCTTTAATATCCTCTAATACAGAGTTGTTCGCCATCTTGGAGGGAGGGGGGTGTGAGTGCACAAACGGGAATTTCTAAGGGTAAAGAAAAGTACTAAGCCCTTGGAAGGCAGTCCGTGGGGGGACTAGGAATGAGGCCCGAGAGTTCTAGGAATGGCAGGCATAAAGCCTTGAAACATGCGAGTTTTAGGCTCTGGAATAGCAAGGCACTGGCTGGGAATGGCGTCCCTACAGGACGGAATAACACCAGTTAGATTCCACTAAGGTGGAATGAAATGCCTCTAGGATGTAAGATCCTATTATAGGGCTTGCAAAGTCTCTGCACAGTGTGAAGAATGTGGAATTACTTGACGGCAACGTATGTTGAGAGTCACAAATTACTTAGTCCGGGAGCTCACAGCGATTTGTATTACATCTCGAGTACAAAAGGTTTGATAGCTTAAGCCATCAGCTTTTCCGATGGGAACCTCCGAGTGGTCATTCTTAAGTTATGACATGGTGCGTTGAGTAGGGGACGCTGCTTGAACTGCTCCCCAAAACAGGTTTAAATTACATTTGGAGTACATCAATCAAACTTGTGATAAAAGTTTCGTTAGGTACTGTGATTACAGATGTGCCATTCTTAAATGGCGCAATTGGTGCAAAACACATTTAAGAAGGGCCCAATTCAAGTACATCAATGAAACTTTGTGGAAATATACCTTAGAGCTTCCTGATGAAGGTTTAAGCACATTTAAAACACATCTTACGTACATTAATGAAACTTTGTAGAAATATCCTTTTGACCTTCCTGATAAAGGATCAGCAGTTCTTAAGTGTCAAATTTGGTGCAAACCCCTTTTAAGAAAAGCCTAAAGAGAGTGCTATATTAGCACATGGAGGATTAAAATAATTTTTCTTGCTCCAAGACCACTTTATATACCATGAATAAAACTTTGTGGGAATATTTTTTATCTGATATAGAAGAAGAAAGGAACTACAGATTTATATATTTAAGTATTTATTTATACAAGGAAAGGTGCACTGGTGAAGAGGGAACAATACGAGCCAATACTGTTTGCAACTCGATATTTATATATGGTATCTACCCGGATATTATAATATCTAATGTATCTAACTCATGAATTATTAGTTTTTTTAAATATAATATTTCACATCTTTTGCAAGTAGATATTGTGATAAAACATTGCTATCTAATAATATGCTGCTACAGGTCATGACCAAGCACTAACATGTCTATTTGCAAGTTATTATGCTCTTTGAAACCAAAACTTCCTTTTGATAGACATAATTAGTATACACATACATGTATCACGTTTGCTATAAATCTGTTGCAAAAGTTTATAAGATGAAACATCAAAAGTGCTTATGAATCACACACACACACACACACACACACCCTCTCTCTCTCTCTCTCTCTCTCTCTCTCTCTCTCTCCTCTCTCTCTCTCTCTCTGTTAGGAAAAAGATATATGATTATGCTTATAATCATGAGTTCAACTAGTATTTACTGGTATAGCTGATTATAATCTCAGCCTGCCCTTCTGTAACAAGATTCTAGTCATCCTCATCACAACATCTATCTTCATCTGAAGATGCAATGTCCATGTCGTCCTCCTCATCATTGTCCAATGCTTGCAAGTCCTCTGTCTCTAGGATAAGGCATTCAGGGAGTTGTCTCCCCTTCAAGCCAATCCAGTTTGTAATGGCCATCAGCCAACTGCCCGCCATTTTCTTCAGAGGGATGCTGCTCTATATGAGTTTGATCTGCTCTTGTCCATATGTTAGCAACAAAGGAGGCGCATTTGATGTGAGGATTGAGCTCGTCTTCGCAAGGTGGTAGTCCACTTGCATCTATGCCTTTCAAATTGGCTAGTAGGTGTTTTCCATTTCCCCTTGGTATGTCTTCATGAACTACTCATACCTCCATTCATTCAGCCTTGTGTTTGCTCTATCCTCAGCTCCATACGCTGTAGCTGTGAACCTCTGAAGAGTTTCTTTCGTCGTGTTAGAAACTGTAGAGCTCATTGCTATTACTCTGAAAGTCTTTTGGTAGTCAGGTTGCTTTTCTGACAAACGTTGATGTATAGTCTGATCCCGTGAAGGCATGGAGAGCTGACAATGCTGCACAAAGATCTGGTCCTAGTTCCTTCCAAATTGCAGTCAGGCTGATGTAGTGACGATTGTTCTTTGAAACTTCCAATATCAATCCACAATGTTGACTGAAATCTATTGCAGTGGTACAATAATATCACTGCAATGTCTGTGTCGGATGCCCTGACCACTATGTGTCCATTCTCTTGATCAACCAATAAGGAGATAAGGAATGCTGACCAATCTTTGTGTCTGCCTCTTCATGGTTGTTCTTTAATCCATCTATTGTGTTTCGCTGTATCATACCATCTGTCACCTGGAACTTATAACATTCCCCTTGGACATCTAGGAAGACTTTGCGATCCCCAAAAATGTTAGCATACAGTCTTGCCATTCAGCATTCTTTATTGAATGCTGTGGATAGTCATCAAAGGCTATGTATATGCATTTGGCTGACGTTGTTAAACTCTGGGTAAGAATACCCCGGCTAACCCTCCGTATGTGGGGGGCAAATTTGGTGGCAAGGTATGTAAGAGGAACTGTCCATCTATGATGTAAGCACTGACTTCCTTTGGCTGCTCTTCGAGACCTTTCACTTTACTCTTCAATATATTAAAGAGTGCACTCGTATCTGTCTTTGTCATTACTTCTTCAGGGCTGGCCAAGGACAGAGGTACTGGAATCACTTGGTACTGGAGAATATGCTTCATGTCAAGTCTCTTCTTGGTGGACAGCACAAGGAGACGTCTCATCAGAACACGTGATCCTTTAAGGGCTGCAACTTTCATGTTCTTTGTCCGGCGATTGCTTGTACAGTCGTCTACAAAGGTTTTCAGCTTTTCCTTCTTTATTGGACTTTTAAACTTGTTTGGATCACTCACGCAAGCCTGGATGAATTATTTGTGCCTGACTTTTCCTTTGGTTGGTATATTGACGAGGCTTTCACGGATTTCATCATTGGTACCTTTTCCTGTGCAAATATTGTTCAATACCTCTGAAGCTTCCTGAGTTGCTAATGGATTGTTTGTATCTAAGATTTGTTTGATGATTTTCTGAAGATACTCATTGTCCCATTGAATTGGTCTTGGCCCAAGTTCTATAGTGACATCTTCTTTGCTAATCAATCCTGTTATCTCTTGCAGCTGACTAATTGATTGAATATGGAATTTAAGGCATAGCCCAAGCGCTGGGACCTGTAAAGGTCATTCAGTGCTGCAGTGTTATATGATTGAATGAAATGGATTAAATAAATGAATACATGGATCAATTAAAATTTCTTATACAAATGATCAATTAAAACTGCAATTAAAAATATCGAATGCCACGCAACAACTAAGACTAAGACCATCTTATGTTACATGGCAACTAAAACAAAGATATTCACTCTCATTCAAAACCATTTACACCACAATTAAAAAGTCCCCTAATTTGAAATTACAATTTTAAAAATTCGGACATGCATACATTCATTCAACACCATTTACACTTTAATTAAAAGTAACAAATAAAAAATTTAGATAATAATTGGGTGCTTAAAATTATGACTATGAACAAAAGAAATAAATATAAAAATAAAATCAACAAGTTAAAATTTACCTTGCTACTTGAATTTCATAAAAAAGTCTTAATACATTTTAAAAATCTCACTAGTGCAGGAAGATCTGCTCGGTCATCTAGAATATTGGCAGGAGATTTTCCATCAAGGTGGAATCTCAGCCTCTTCTCTGTAATGTACACAATGCACCAGGATGTGCTCCACTGATAAGGTAGGATCACACCTAACACACACTGGTGCACTGCCACCTTCTAAAATAATCTTATGGGTTATCTGATTATGACCAATACGAAGTCGCCCCTAAACAATATCTGTTCTCTCTTTTTGAAAAGAGGAGGGCCATTTTTCTATGCTTTTCCTTATCTTATATTTCTTATTGTTGGCTAAGACAGGGGACGACCATCTCTCTTGCCGCTTTCTCAAGATGTACGACTTGATGGGTCTCTTCATATCAACATGTGGCACTTTGGTTACCTGATACAAATTAATCATAGCATTCTCCTTTGCTTATCTGTCTGCCTCTTCATTCCTGCGAGTTCCGAGATGAGCTGGGATCTAGCAGAAACATACTGATTTCCTGCAACACGAGATCCAAAAGAGCCACTCCTGGGCTTTTTGTAGCACAGGATGAATTGTATACGACTGCTTAAATGAATCTAATGCACTTCTTTAGTCACTATATATTACAAAATTTTTCTTATTTGAGTTATAAATCATTTCTAAAGCTTTAACTATAGCTGACAACTCTGCAGTGTATATGGAAGCCGACTCCGGCAATTTTGTCTCATAAACTTCATTCCCACACACAACTGCACACCCAATTCCACTGCAGCTGACTAATGAACGATGCTCGGGTAGCCTTTGTTACCATCCATCTGAGGCAAGTGGAGTATTCTTTAGTGAAAGAGGTGATTCCTGTCAGTCGAGATGCAGCATCGGCACTGATAGATTGTTCCAGTGTCAAATCCACAGGAATTCTGCTGAAATCATATTCTATCCTTTGCACTGTGAATACACCTTGATTAAGCATCTCTCTAAGGCCGGGATGAGTCTCATCAATATTCAATAAGTCCAATTGGTATTTTATTTACCAGCGGAAATAGTTGATGTGGCCTGTGGCAAAGAACAGGTCAATGATCGGTGTCAGTGTGAAGACAGAGCTCGATGTTATTTTTCCGGATAGCTCTTTCAAGTTGGTGAAATGTACTCCACATACATCATCCAGAACTTTGCAGTGTATCCATGAGCTTTTGATACAGTTGCCTTGGTGAATTCAGAATACTCTTTCGAACATTTCTCAAAAAGATCTGTACTGATCACCAGCTCAAGCCCATGTTCTCCTGTATTGGTAGATGCCTTCACAGTAGATATCAGGATATGAAGCTTTCTTCTGCAATCACGTCTTTAGAAAAGCCTTGAAATGCAGGCTTTCGAAGGCAAGGCCAAGTAGAGGATGGAGCCTCTTGCATCGTTTGAAGTGTTTTCCTGTGAGGAACCCAAGCAAAGAACCTGGCACTATGACACTAGTCTCTATAAGCATGTTCTGTCCTCCTGATCCTGCTCTGAGCTCTCCAAGGGCCTTGAAAAATGCCATCTCTATATGGAAAGTACCTATCATGTTGAAAACATTGTCAAATGTTGGAGATTCTGTAGCCTGGATTTACATGGCTAATCTTGCTACTGCAAGGTCATATGTAACCAGTCCATACTCTTGGTTGCATTCTTCAGCACACTTCTGGGTTGTTTGAAGGGTTTGTCACACTACCGAAAAGTCAGTGATGGGCACGTTAAGGTTTGGTATGTATCTCACTTCTTGTTTTGGTAGCTGACCCTTGTAGAAGATGGTGTTGAAGCCAGCCTACATGGGGAGAAAATTAGTCTCAAACTGTGGTGGCTCATCATCCACACGAGGTCCAGATGTCTTGCAGTGATTGCAGCATCAGATAGGGTAAAAATGGATGTGTTCTTATAGGTAAAGGTCGTTATATTTGGGACACCAAAATAGGGGGCAGGTGATGAGTCTGCAACAGAGAGAGACTTCTTCTTGACAGCTTTCTGTTGACTGTTGGTATGATCTGGCAAATTTTGATACAGAATTCCCATTTATCATGCAGTGTATCTCTCCTGGACAGCGTCTGTGTAACCTCATCTAAGTTATCAAATGCGAGTCGCACTAGAGCTCCTGCCAAAGTGTCCTCAGGGCAAGCTTCTTTCCTCTCTTGGATGGCTTCAGCCGTTGATGGTTCGAGTTCTTCCAAGCATGAATAGTTGAGACAATGCCCAAACCTATTCAGAACTTCAACAAGCTTCTTGCTACCTGTGATAGATCTTATAGCCATACCTAGAGTTACATGTTTTGCTGGTTTTGCACAGCATCTTTGGACAACAAACAATGCATCCCAACTTATGGAATCAGTACGACATTTAATTTGTTTTCCACATTGGTCAGATATGTTGCCTGTGTACAAAACTTTTAAGTTCATCACGGGCTGGGATACAATTATGTCCCTATCTCTGATATAATTCAGTGTTGGATTATCTGATACATCTTTTTTGTTGCATTTAACAGCTGCTTTGCCAATATTACAGCTGCTTGGTTGAGGAGCCTTTTCTCGGACTATGTATAGTCATAAGCCACATGTATGGAATCAACAGCAATTATTGCATTGTAAAGAATACTACCTAATTTCTTACCTATCGGACTCTGGACCTTGATTTTGGACCCAAATTTATTTATTAGGTTTCGCAACAAACTGTGCCTATGCATAGGAGACTCATCAGCAGATGAACAATAGTCCAAATAATGATCATACACAGAAGTCAACAGTTCTGTACGTTTGTCAGCAATTACAAACTTCTCGACATATTCATGGATATTTTTTACAGCAATTATTGTCTTTTTATGTGGAATGTCGTCTTTTTTCTGTTCAGTTCTAGAAGTTCTATTGGCTGCAAGTGTAGAAAGCGCTCATGCAAGAATGATGGTACTTAGCTTCTTTTGCCACCAGGTGCACACCAATGACTTTCGATAGGACAGCTGTATCCTGAAGTAGTTCAGCAGCCTCTTTAGTCCTCTGTCCTGCTTCTAATCTTTCACATAATCCTAAAAGTTCAATAGCCCCACCTTTTTTCTTCCTATTTTGATTACAGAAAAGACAAGTGACAGGAAGAATTCCAGATGATGAGGGTTCAGCATCGTCATCTACCCTTACTGATGTGGATGTAACGGCTGTGAATTTCTGGTAGCAGGATACATGATAACCATCATTCTCATCTGGGCTCTTGGGCAAGCTGACAACCAAGTCATAATAAACTGATTTCTGAAATTGGGGTTTTGCGTGCCTTTTCTCAGCTGCAGCTTTCACAGTACTCCAGTTATTCTCATGGAAGGGTAAAACATCACAACGTTGTTTCTTCTCCGAGGGCTTCCCAGCATAGAGAATACAACGCCTGTCACGCCTGGAGCCAGGAACAGTGTTGTAGGCAGAATCAGATGACTCCATAATGCCTGAAATAAAAAGGGCTTTCTTCTAAGATAGAGCACGTTCTATATAGCTACATCAGTAACTAATTTTCATGTGAAATAAACAGCTCAGGAAAGACATTTTAATTTAATATTCCAGCAATGTGTAGAACACACTTGGCTCTCAATTTGGAGACTCAAAAAAATACCCCAAACCCTTAAGTTTTGAAATAACCCTATAAACTCACAAAAGATCTCAATATAATAGCAGGTTATCAAAATTCAAACTTAATTACAAAATATTACCAAATTTGTGTTTTATTATTCTACCCAAAGCAATAATATAAAATTATCACTTTAGACCCTTAATTCTTAACCAGCTAACTTCCATACAAAGCATCGTTGCCACTAAGCTGGTATTATGAAAATCTAATTTTCATAATCTCAAGCACCTGAAAAGTAAAGGCACAATTAGTACTGTCATTCTAAAATTATATCGCTTATATATTCAGTGAAACAACAATAGTGATAAGATATACAGAAGAGCTCACAATAGAGTGGTGTGGCACGTGTGGAGGAGATGACATAAGTGAATATATATAGGCCTAACAAAAGTGAATATAGGCCTTTTGAATGTGCTAATAATAACACCCTCTTTAGGCCAGTCTTAAATGGGTTTTGTACCAATTACGACTCTTAAGAACTGCTGGTCTTTTATCAGGAAAGTCTAAAGGATATTTCTACAAAGTTTTATTAATGTACATAAGACATATTTTAAATGTGCTTAAAAATAGCGCCCTCTTTAGGTCGTTCTTAAATGAGTTCTGCACCAAATTTAACACTTAAGAATTACTGATCCTTCATCAGGAAGCTCTAAGGTATATTTCCACAAAGTTTCATCGATGTACTCAAATGGTGGGCATGAAATGCAGCAGTAATGAGAACTCATGAAAGGGAGCTGCTAGGAGAGACATCTGGTATCATATGGGAAGAAAAGGAGAGTTGGTGGCGGGATGAAGACATTGAGAGAGTAGTAAAAGATAATGAGGAGGCAAAGAGAAGATGGGAAGAGTCACAGTCAATGGCAGACAGAGACAGGTTTAGAGAGACAAGCAAGGTGGTGAAAAAGGTGGTAGCCCAAGTTAAAGCAAAATTGTAAGATAATGTGTATGATAATGTGTATAATGAGCTGGGGGCAAAGGAAGGATTAAAGAAGATGATCAAGCTATCAAAGGCTAGAAATAAGAGCACCAAAGATATTACACATATCAAACAAATAAAAGATTAAGATTGTGTAGTACTTAGAAAGGAGGAAGACATTGTGAATAGATGGAAAAAATATTTCGAACAGTCCAATAAGAGAGGATGGGCAAGTGAACATTGGCATGGTAATGAGGTTTTCTAGGCAAGAGGTACTAAATGCACTGAAGAAAATGAAAAATAGGAAGGCAACTGGACCAAACATGATTCCTGTGGAGGCATGGAAAGCATTAGGAGATGAGGGAGTGGATATACTGTACGAGCTTATGATAAAGATCCTTGAGCAGGAAAAGATACCAAATGAGTGGCATGGGAGTATATTGATCACAATTTTTAAGGGGAAAGTCGATGTCCAAGAGTGTGGTAATTATAGGGGTATTAAATTGATGTCCCATACTTTGAAGATACTAGAAAGGATGATAGATGCTAGACTGAGAGAAGGAGTACAAATAGGTAATAAGCAGATGGGATTAATGAAGGGAAGGGGAACAACAGAGGGTTTATTTAGTCTGGGGCAACTATTGGAGAAATTTGGGGAAAAGCAAAGGGACCTACGTATAGTATTCATTGACCTTGAAAAGGCTTATGACCGAGTCCTGAGACAAGAGGTATGGAGGAGTCTGAGGGAGAAGATGGTGCCCGAGAAGTACGTGCGATTGATACAATAGATATACTGGAATGTATTTACCAGAGTATGGAGCAGTGTTGGGGAGACAAGAGGGTTTTGAGGTGAGAGTAGGATTACACCAGGGGTTGGCTCTGAGCCCATTTATCTTTAACATAGTGATGGATGTTATAACACAGAAAGTAATGGAGGCAGTACCATGGAACATATTGTATGCACATGATATTGTTCTGTGCGCAGAGAACAGGGAAGATCTGGAAAGGAAATTGGAAAGATGGAGACAAGTACTGGAGGAAAGAGGAATGAGAATAAGTAGATCTAAGACAGAATATATGTGTACCACCAATGAGGGGGGATAATAGAGAAAGTATTCAGCTTTGTGGAGAACAAATAAAGTGAGAGTGATAAGTTTAATTATTTGGGATCCTTTGTTAACAACACTGAGGAAGTATGGAAGAAGAAGTAAAACATCGGGTAGAGACAGGCTGGAACAACTGGAGAGCGGCCTTTGGAGTTCTTTGTGACAAAAGAGTACCACTGAGGTTAAAAGGAAAATTTCACAAGATTGTGGTAAGAAGAGGGAGACCATGAAAGAGATGGAAGGACTTTGTGAGAGGAAACTTACATAAGAAGGGAATTGATGAGGCAGAAGCGCAGGATAGAAATAGATGGAGATGGCTCATCCAAAACGGTGAAAATGGGAACCAGCTGGGAAGAAGAAGACTCAAATTGTGATTTAAATGTGACAGTAGCGTCCACTTTGGGCCCTTCTTAAATGCGTTTTGCACCAATTGCGCCATTTAAGAATGGCACATCTGTAATCACAGTGCCGAAACGAAACTTTTATCACAGGTTTGATTGATGTACTCCAAAATGTAATTTAAACCTGTTTGGGGGGCAGCTCAATCAGCGCCCCCTGAGCTATTAAACTTTTGTACTCTGTGAGCTCCCGCGCTAACTGTGATTTGGAGTGGATTCCTTAAATTGGAATCGATCATTACAAAAAACGTGGGTTGTGCTGTCATGACGACTGCATCTTGAATCCCACTAAAGGCAGATTCACGCCAGTGACATAGGACACTTATGAAACTGCACTGAAATAATTTCCATGAAACGAGTCAACAGACTGTAGATATTCGTCGTGAGGGGGTAAAATATTGGCCGCATGGACAATCAAAATGCAAAAGCAGTTAATAGATTGAAAAAATAAAAGCAGTCAACAAACTAATGAGATGTGCATATACAAATGCTGACAAGACAGTCATATACAAAACCTGGAATTGCCCATCTCGATACAAAAATATGCATGGTAATAACCGCCTCTTTCTCCACGAATGGTAGAAATACTCGCATATGATGTTACGAGTACGATATGTATATAAAAAAAATATGCTGTTACAAAGACGCAAGATACTTATTCAAATTCCGTGGTCTTTATAAGGAAACATACCTCAATGCTGATGTAAATGGATTTGCTCAGTGGTCCACCTGTCAGTCTTTTGGGATCATGTTAGGGTAATATGAATAATGAAATGGGAATGCCAATCGGACGGGCTCTTTATGAAAAATATTTAACCCTTCAGCAATAATAACACAAATGAATGTATGCAGTATGAGAACCACAAGACGCTCTTCTCCCAACTGCTTACGCAATTTCTCCCTTGTTCCTTTGTCTCATTTACCTGGCCCTTCTACGTGGGAAAGAAACAATGATTATGTTAACAGTTAACAAACAAATTCTCTCCTTTGTAGTGTGTGGTAACTTGTTGCTTGACAGCTGATTTAAGTCACATGAGGCTGGCAGGAGAGGGTCTATGACCGTGAACCAAAACAAACGTTTGTTTTTACGTGTTCTTCTGCCACCTCACTGTTGTAATACACTGTTGCTTATTTTGTCAATTAAATCAAGTTGAAATAAAAGTTTTCCTCTATTCATAGACTTACACAGGACGAGATATTCACGTGTGATGTTATCTAGCTATTTTAGAGCAACACTTCTAAAAAAAAAAAAAAAAAAAACGAACAATCGAGGTAATAGGGTTCTACTTCATGAGAAATAGCTTTAACACGTTTTTTCCTATTTCCCTCCTACTTCTTACTACTAGTTTGCCACATAATAGAGAGAGAGAGAGAGAGAGAGAGAGAGAGAGAGAGAGAGAGAGAGAGAGAGAGAGGAATAGTAAGACTTGCTTCGCTGGTGTTAAACGATGCAAAATCGTATTTGTGCTAAAATAAAAACCAACTCTGAGCGGTCTGTGCGCCTAACTAACGCAATCTCTTTTGACACGAGTTTTTGGTAATTTCTTTTTTTGCAAAGGAAACCTGTCACTGTTTCCTGGTAATTATAACACTTCTTAGCTACCTCGTGCTTTCATGTATAGCACACAAAAAAAGTTAAGGTTAGTGATTGAAACTTCTCTCTCTTGTAGCTAAAATTTTGGCATGCATGCAATCCTAAGCTTCTTTTACCTCTAACTGAAAAGGTGGCAGTCAAAATTTGGTTCTACCCCTACCAATAGATACCTAAAACTTGAATAACAACACTTTACCTGTTGTGGGAGGATTTCATTCTATACTTTGATTATGTGGGTTTAATGGGAAAGGGATTTCAGGTCCGTTTTTTTCTCGTGAAATCAACTCTAGCAGTTGCTAATTGTTGACATCAGGATTGTAATGATTGCATGAAAAATTCTTTGCAAGATCGCCACTTTTAGGATGGTGACCTCTTTAGAGGTTCTGCACAACAGTTAGGATATGCTTTAGACTCAGAAGACAGGAGTCTGGGTGAGGTCAACCTCCTAAACTCTATAGCTGATGACCAGTTACAGAGACAAAGGACATTTGAAGGGAAACTCCTAAGGGGTCACTTTAAATGGACTGTATTTATAAATTAATTACTCGACGTATTCGCCGGTGCCATAAGGGTGCTAGGACTCTCAAAGTCCGACTTGTTACTGAGAAAACAAGTTACTTGTAGCTCTGGAATAGCGTCATTGGGTTGCCAACACGTGGAACGTCTTGGAGCATGGTCAGGGGGTGCCCAGAGCGTTTAAGAATAAACACACATGTGGCAAACAAAGTGCTGATTAAATACAGAAATTCAGTGATGCCACCAAATCTTCAGACAATCTTGATATAAATCTTACATTCATGGAATTCCCTCAAAGGGCAAGAAGTGACTGAATTACTTCACAGAAAGTTATTGTATTGATCGGGGGAGTGTGAAACATACACCGACTTACGTTATTTCCCCAGTAATTTCTCTCAGCAACTGCTAATACTAGTAGGTCATTCAAACAATGAGCACTAGGAAATCACATACAAAGGAACCATAGTGCTTAAATTTGGTTAGCTTCGTAGAACAAGGGCGCACGGCTGTGGGGGGGATGATAAGGGATAGCTATGAATGTTCGCGCAGACACAGAGATGACAAATACAATAAAAGAGATAAAAGTGACTGCTACACTACGCCCGTACTTTACTCTCTTTGATCGGTGGTCTCCGCTTCTTAAAGGGCGCTGATGAGTGAAGGGAGATGCACTCAAATGCCGACAGGTAGGGGCTAGCTTGCAGCCATGTGGAAACACAAAGGGCAAGGGCATCTCAGCAGATATGAGGAACTGCGGACTTGACTGGGTTTGCAGAGAGTCTGAGAGCGTGATCCTCTCAGAGACCTTTTTTATTAACTTTGTGTGGCCTCCGGCGACTTCTGGATTAATTCAGGGCTTTTGGGAGCTGGTGCCAGCATTTCAAATTCTGACAGACTGGGCAGATGGCAGAAAAGTCGAAGAAAGGGATGCACAGATCGACGAGAGAGAGAAAGAGCTGCCTTGTGATTATTCGTTTGAGAAAAGGAGAAAATATAATATTATATATATATTATATGGATGCATAAATGATAACTTCATGTTGGAGCTTCTATACTTTTGGTTTGTTCCTTATGAAAGCTTGAACAGTGCTTTCATGCTAAGACCAAGATGGTGACTTTATAACCATTGCGTTTTGTCAAGTGCTGTTCCTTTTCGTCATTCCATTCGAGGTGCCTATATCCCAAGGCAGAACTTCTGTGACCAATTACAAGGCGTGTCTTGGCTTTCATCAGTACAGTTGCCATGCTTAGACCCTTTCACACACAATGTTCCTTACTCTGGGAATAGTCCTACTCTCGTCCCTCAGGAGAATCTCCAGGTCTACATTGCTCCTTTTCAAGACCAGAACTTTTGAACCATGAGGGCTAGTACTAAACGCAGTGAATCATCCACACTGCTTCGCCGTGTTTAGCACCAGCCCCTGGGGAGTCTAATGTATTTTGCCATTTTTAGTACTAGCCCTTAGGGCAGGGGTCCCCAACCTGCGGCCATAGGGCCGCATGCGGCCCTTAATGATACTCAGTGTGGCCCTCAGAGCAATATAAGGGTAATGCTCTCTCTCTCTCTTTATATTTTTATGAAACAGTTCATTGATGAAAACTTTATACATTTTCCCTGTTGTAAAGTGCTGCAGAATGAGAAAAGGAATACTTCAACTGCCTCAAAAGAAAAATGTACAAAGGCAATGGAACTTTTAAAAGAAGAATTTGCAAAAAGATTTAAGGACTTCCATGATCATACGCAGGAAATTCCAATGTTTCAAAACCCTTTCAGTGTATCACCAGAAGATATTCCAGGAATTTATCAAATGCAAATAATTGATTTATAAGCCAATGATGCCCTGAAAACCGCGTTTCAAGACAATAGCCTTTTGGAATTTTATTCCAGTCTACCAGAAGAATATTCTGACTTAAAAAAGTTTGCTGTTGGCATGTTTTCAGTTTTCGGTAGTACATATATCTGTGAGCAAACATTTTCAAAAATGAAACTAGTAAAATCAAAACTTGGACCTAAGCTTACTGATGAGCATCTTCACCAAATTTTGAGACTTTCTGTTACAAATGTAGAAATAGATATTGCTAAGCTTGCAAATAAGATGCAGCCTCAAGTTTCCCATTAAAGATAAGAGATATAGAATTTTCAATAACTCATTATTTTCTTACACAAATTCTACAATAAAACATGAGCTACTATTTAATATTTGTTTTTTTTAACTTTATAGGAATAATCACCTACGTAGCAATAGCTGGTATAAGAGTGTAAGACTCTTAACTTAAACTAAACTCAAAAGATGAATAATATACAAATAAATGTGAACTTTCTCCGATAGTAAGGATAATTGTAATATGCGGCCCTCATCTGTATTTCGAATGATAATGTGGCCCTTTTACGCAAAAAGGTTGGGGACCCCTGCCATAGGGGATCAAATGTCCCTAATTGCATTTGATCCCCCAGGGGGTAGTACTAGACACAGTGAAACACACTTGACCCCCATGGGACTAGTACCAAACATGGCAAAACAGTGTAGGTGAATTGCTGTTTTTTCACCGTGTTTAGTACTAGCCCTCTAGGATCAAATGTTCCTAAGCAGATTGGTTATTTCACTTATGCCCTAGTGATTTCGTGAAATCACTGGATTTCACATATTCTATGTAACACAGGCACAATATATATATATATATATATATATATATATATATATATATATATATATATATATATATATATATATATATATATATTCATACATTTGGCGGGGCCTTGAGGTCCCAAATACGTAAATGAAAAATATAAAAGGAAAAAATGGAAAATAGTGGGCTTCTGACTTACCTTAGATAACTATAAAACGGTTTGATTTAGTTCTGGGAGGTCGCCAGGAAACTCAGCTAATTAATTTACATTACGTTTATTTACAAAATACATGGACTGGCCTGGGATAAAGGCACGGCATAGAGCCACGTGGGCAGAGTGCTGTTTAATGTCTGGATCGCTCCTATCTCTCACAATATGGAAAAACTGGCCACAATCAAATCTAATTCAGTGCTGTTTTCCAAAATTGATAATAGGTATCTTGCGGTTAAGTAGCTCTTGCGTGCGAGGATACATGACACATGACTCAGCAAAAATCTGGAAAAGTTCCCAGATTAGACAATCATATTTAGGGACTTCTTGCACTATTTTTCAGCTACAAGGGCAGTCACTTTATTTAACACACACTGGGGAGGAACTCTAGTGTTTTAAATGTAATATTCAATGAAGACTTTGTTTGTCTGGGACTATCACAAAAGGTGGCATGCGGCCATGAGGCAGGGAAATGAGCAAAGGGATGTTCATTTGAGAATTAGGAGTTCGAATTGGAAAATGTGGAAGAGTTTATTTGACTCGGAGGAAAAGAAGTGGCAATATGACTGTATCTCAAGACGTAACTGGATGCCTTATGTCGTGGACCTTTGTAGAATATGGCGTCGGCTTTGTCCGAGGTCGGGGGTGCCAGTTAGCCCCTTTTGTAGGCCTATAGGCTGGCTGGCTTGGACATCTGTCCTAGGTCACGGACTGGAGTGGACTGAGAATGCAGGTGCGAATCCCAGGCATTGGGGCAGCCTCTTCTTCTTGTTGGCCGGTCATCCTGGGAACAGAACATATCGCCAGCTGCACTTCCCTCTCAGCTGCTCTTTCCTCTCTCTCAGCCACTCTTTCATCTCTCTCATACTTCTCTCTTTCTTTCTTTTCAACATACTCACGGAGATCATTCCCCTCTAGACCTAGAAGCTTACCCGACTCAATAAACTCTTTGACCATCTCACTCATCCTGGTTCTTTCTATTTTCTCCCTGTTTCAAACTGTTAAAGTGCTGAATATTATTAGCCAAGGTCGCCACAAATTAATTTCTTCAATCTTCATGAAAATGATTTCTCGACAGGGTTGATCTTCACCTATCAAGAAATAAATTTAATGGATCTTGCGGAAATTAATTTGGAGTGTTCAGACTTTAGATGTGATGTTGGCAAATTTTCCTCCCATTCTCCCACAAATCACCTCTCAATCCTCTGGCAAACACGCACATTTAAGCGGTTTGAGTGGATATTACCTTGGTTGCATGTTTTAGCCTTATAAAATACAATCACCTAAGATATCCTCCTTAGAAGTAACCCTCCTGGCCATTCAACTTGGTAAATGTTCCAAAATTGTATGTAAAAAAATAGCAAGGGCGCAGAAACCTCGAGCAACAAAAGCTTTCTCTTCGGTAGTAATTATGTAACTGAGCTTACAGTGGATCTCATGATGAGTTGCCAGTTCGTTATTTTATGCAGTTCATTTATGACCAAACTTCCGATACTCCAAATTATAGCCATCCTAAGCATGAAATGAGGGGACGCAACTTAACTTTCCACGTAGAATAATATATATCTATTATATATATTATAATATAATATATATATATATATATATATATGTGTAACTAATAAGGAAATGGCAATTTTATAGGTCTAACGGGCGACTAACAAAATGACGATTTTAGTTTTTAAATGTAAAATCTTTGAGCGTTTAACTTAATAATGTTAATTTTAAGCTAAATGCGTTATCCTTTTAACTTAAAAATTGTATGGTTTTCGGCGGATAAGAATACTTATTCCATTATTATTATTTGAAAGGTAAAGAATTAGGTTTTAAAAACTAATAATATATAAAAAAATATATCTTATATTAATAATAGGAAAAGAAAACGCAGATTACTGCTCGTTTTTTTTATTTATTGTGTCTCCTGCATAACAAATTGATAGCAGTTGTCATCGTATTCTTCATAAAGATCATATATTTTTTTTCTAATTTCCTCGAATTTTTTACGCGCCCTTTCAGGTATATGTACACTTATTTTTTCAAATGCTTCAACAAGGTCTTCATTACCATCAATACCAACAAACACATATCCTATCCCATTCCGGAACTGACTAATGTTAATTTGTTCCATTGTCTTTTGTTTTTAAACTCATTAAATAACTCCTCTACCTCTTAACAGCTTCATTATATTCTTCATTAAAACCTTCGAGCATCCCCTCAGTACGTGAATCATCCTCTTTCAAGTAATCACATATTTTTTCGTTCAATACACGAATTTTATAACGAAATTCGAGACCGTCTACTGTTTCGTAGTATTCATCGTTGTCGAGTTCATCTAGCCTTTGGCACAATTCATTGTATTCTTCGCCTCGTTCGCTTTCGCACTTGTCACATGATTCCTGCACATATGTTAATTTTCCTACTTCCTCGTGCAATTTGCAATCTTTACCAAATTTCTTATTCATTTTTTTTTTTTTCTATTTTTAGTATCAACATGGATGATTTAGAGTCGTCTGTGTAGATTCACAATACAATGAAGGTGAAGATGTGAGACACCACCGCTGACTGGCCCGGTTAGAACAGTAAGGCACCCTATAAGAAATGCCCGCATTTATATAATGGCAGGTAACATACAAACATGGAATTAATTAATTAAATTAATAAATACATATAATAATATATATATATATATTTATATATAATAATATATATATACCACACTTACATTATTTTAATCTTTCCTTTAATTAAAAAAAAAAGACAAAGATCTATGGCAAAATATCGGTATTGATGCTATTGAACAGTTATGTATCAAGAAAATGAAAAAACATATTAGGAATATAACTAAAGGCATGGGAATAAACTTAGAATACAAATGTAATTAATCATACACCCTAGCAATATTATTATCATCTACTAATAATTCAATTGAAGGTATATACGACATTATTAACCTTTTTGCTGAAGATATCATTCCTTTGTTTAAGAGACATCGTTGTCAACGTCAACGTCGTAAATTTTCGATTCAACGAAAGGTGACGGCAAATTCAAATCGCCATCTTCATAGACAAACTATAGGAAAGTTAATTAAAACAACTATTTTCGAGACAGCAATACTATAGCAGAATTATCAAAATTCTTTTATTGTGATGATTCAAATCTTTACATTTTTTTATATACATTTTTCAAAAAGAGTATTACATGCGTATCGAAATTAGCAAAATTAATTTTAAAAACTCACTATAAAATTAATTGTTCATTCAAAGATAAACATTGTTATATTGATTTTGAATATAATATCGTATAAAAATTCCATATACAACCATGGAAGTCAAATGATGCTTCTTTGACATTAAGTACACAAAAGCCTTTAACTAAAACAATATTAACTCAATATTAGGAAAATGTATTGCCAAAGAATTTGATTTTATCCAAAAATATTTTCATTCATATTCAGGTTTTGTAATTGTGCCCAAATATAACATTCTATTATTTATTTCATCGCATATACAATATACAAAGGGTCTATCTAAATAAATGTTATTCTGAACCTGAACGCAACACGAATCCGTCATACAACATAACCCCACAGCCTTAACTTTCGTTCCAGTTTCGTCATTTTCAATCTCCACCTTCGATTCAAAATAAATAAACCGCATGCTTTGGCCGCAAAATAGAATCCTTTTTAAACATTTGTGGTAATTCGCTCCATCTTTTATGAATAAACTTAATTCGGGTATTTTATTTAACGCGCCGCCGTAATTTGTAAGAACGTTCAAATATTGGGCATATAAATATTATCGTAACGGATGTCTACTCCTGATTCATTTATCATTTTTATAACATTACCCATATTGGGGATAATATGATTGGTTAATTCCTTAGCTGTAGATATTTCACTCGGTAAAATGGTCAACATAACGACGCCATTGGTCGTATATGGAAAACGATAAACGTTACATGTCAAATCGCCAAAATTCATTGACAATGAGCGTTTTTTATAGTAGTATAAGTCCTTTTCATCATTGGCACTTTTATTTCTTCATTGGGTGAAATGGAAAAATTTAAATCTCTAGTATTTTCCAGTACAAATGGATATTTCCATTTTCCATTCATTATAGTTTTAGAATAAAATATATATTTCATTAATAAATGAGTAGCATCAATTGAGCGTTTTTTGGTTCATCTTCAATATTTTCTTCATTATTAATTACTATTTTAAACGTTGTTGCATTGTTTGAATGCATTATATTTTTGATTTTATCAACAAAATTAATATCAATGTCGTCTGCGACAATTTGAGGGAAAATACACGACAATGTTTTTGTTTCAAACGATGATGGTAACGCATTGTTCACTTCGTTGATGATCGCATTTCTTGTCTTTTCTTGTTGATTTATTTCTTCCAAAGTTTTATCCTCTGCCGCTAACATCAATAATTTAAATATATTAAATAAACATTCTTTACCCAATATAGCATTTTCGTGGTTATCTAAATTTTCAAATATTTTCAAAAACATAAGTTGTTAGTAATGACAGTCATTATTGAGTAATAGTTATAAAAGTCGTGATATCTCTTATATCTGATTTTTCGTTCTGAACCGGGAAACTTGATGGGAAAATCCTTTTATTCGAAAACAAACGGTTAGAATTGATTTTTTTCAAAATTATCACCATTCCCGACACTATAATAACGACCAAAAATCCTTTTAACAAAACAACGGTTAGAATTGATTTTTTCAAAATTATCACCATTCCCGACACTATATAATCTACCAAAAATATATCTTCAAATTTGGGGGGGGGCGCTTGTTTCACTGTGATACAATGAAGATATGAGAGCGTATTCGCCACCACTAACTAGTCCAGTTAGAACAATAAGGCAGTCAATGCTTTTAAGCCGAGCCTTTATAATAATTTTTAAATTCAATATCCCATGAAATGCATAAAAATATGCATTAATAACAATAATATTAATATTATGAAATGGTTAAATTTATTATCTTTCAAAGAAAATATTACTTTTACAGTTTATCGTTTATTATACAAGACTGTAAATTGTAAACAATCAAGAAAATGTATAATGTAAAAATGGGTATATTATATTTTCTTATATTTATTTATTTATATGTAAAAAGTTATTTATTTATATATAATAATAATATTATAGAATAATTAAAAGTTAAAATATATTATAAAAAAAAATGAAATAATAATAAAAACTATGCGTGTTGTAGCAAAAGAAATATCGACTAATAGTTAAAATGCATTTTGTATCGCAAAAAATAGATCCAAGTTATAAAATAAATTTTTTACCCTAAAAAAACAAAAATTAACAATGCCAGATCCCAGCTTTGGGTAAAAAAAAAATAGTTGGTTTTAATGGAGTTTATGTTTTTTTGACCAAAAAAAAAAAAAAAAAATCGGATTGGAATGAAATTTCTGATAATTCTTAATTTTATTAAATTAACGTTTCATAATTTATTATTTGCTTATAAATAATATTAATATATATATAAAAATACATTATTAATTAATTAATCTAATATTAAATAATAATAATAAATAAATATATAGAATAAAGAAATAAAATATATATATTATTTTTATATATAAAATAATATATACCTATATAAATAATAATATCAAAAAATAATTATAAACTAATTTAAAATATGTATTATTTTTATATATATATATTATATTAATATTATTTATAAAAAAAATAATAAATGTGATAAAAACATGAATTTAATAAAATTAAGAATTATTCAATACCAGGATTTTTCACTGATTTATTGTATATACTTCTTTCAAAAGAACAAAATATTAGATATAATATAAAATTAATTAAATATTTACAACATACTTGAAGTATACCAAATTTTTGTGTACTATTTCATATCATTACTATTTGAATTAAATAAAAAAATTATTTTTTACCTATAATTTTAAATATATAATTCTTTTTTGTAATAACTAGATATTCCCCACCCCACTAAAAAAATTGGATAAAATGAAACATCTGAACAATTTCTTAATTTTATTGAATTGACGTTTTTATTACTTTATAAGTTTATTTATTTATGATAAAAATGGAAATGAATTTTTTTGTTTTAAATAAAAGAATTGTTTTTTATTATATTATATATTTTATATATACATCTATTAAATAATAATAATAACAAATAAATAGCAATATATATATTATCATTGTTATATATATAAATATAAATTAAGTAAATAACAAAAGATAAAACATGATAAAATTACAGAAGGATAAAATAAAGATAAATTAAAGGTTTCATAGTATTTAAAAAAAATAAATATTTATTTTTCATCAA
>NC_087218.1:58659157-58721657 GCF_015104395.2 Macrobrachium nipponense | reverse complement strand
TACGTTTGCCCTTATTATATACAGTGCATTTGTTCCCTTTTATGTGCTAGTTGTGTAAATGAATATTTAATATACATATTATATTTCTATTTCCTTGCATGCTCAATGTAAGCGCGAATGCAAAATTGCACATTTATTTTTGGCGTTTGTGCCTGACTTCACATACATGCAAATATATTAGTATTAGAACATATGAGTCAAATTTACAGTTTGTAATTACTGATTTGAATATTTCTCAATAATGATTTAGCATGAGTTGCCATCTAGGTATATTTTTATATAATTAATCACACGTTTTTCCCTGGAAAATAAATGCGCAAGCTCGTTCTTACCTGTAGGGAGAGAAATCCCCCTTCTTTAAACGGGCCTGAATAATCTGAGGATGCGAACTTTGTTCCTAAGTAATTCCTTGAAACGAACCGTCAACTCTGCCATGAGAGTCTATTTACTCATGACCAACTTGCCCAGACTTTAGTTGCTGCAATACTCTTTCATTTCATAAGAGCCATTCATTGCACAAGTAACCGATGTCAAAATGTCGTTGAATTGTGCAATATAACTGACATATGATCATGGATTCCAACTCCTCCCTGTTGCAGATGCACGAGGTCTGATGACAGGTTTCCTTAGTTGTAAATTGTACTTTGCAACGACCCTTTCAAAGCGTTGCTTTAACTAGAAGCAGCAAAGGCGATGGTGTTTCAGTTCAAAGAAGAGGATTGATGCACAGTCAGATGAAGAGAGTAGAGCGCATGAATAACGCCCTGCCTTTTTTAATACAATTGATTTTGATAGACATTTGCAACTCTTCCCTCATTAAGTCATGATTCATCTAATCTCACTGGTTTGTGTTGGATTTAATTACGAAGTTGGTTAGCATTCTAGTCCCATTTTGACTTGTATCAATATGCCATATTGCTTCTTTCACCAGACCTCTAAGTTTTGCCACGAATAACTCCCTTTATAACACAAAGCAAGGGGTCCATCCTGCGTTCGCTCCCCCCCCCCCCCCCCCCCCCCCCCCGCCTTTGTCTAACTCCAATTAGTTCTCTTGCACTTTCATAACACAGACGGCTTCTTTAGAAAAAGGTTGCACATTGAATACAAAGTTTTTAGCGGATATATGGGTGTGGTACTCACTGCTTTCTTGTTTGTCCTTGGAGAGGCATCCCCTTCGGGAAGCGGCTTAACAAGGAATAATTACACTCAGCTTGTTAAATGAAAGGTTGTTAGCAAGAAGTTTATCCTAGTTATAGATGCCGCGAGGAAAGTTTTAAGGAATTTATCTAGAGCGTAATAACTCCATAGGTTGTATCCTTTTCCATTATTGTTGTATAACAATATCCTTGTCACTTATTAGATGGTTAGTTCTTTTCCTTCGCATTCTAGCTCCGTTGTAATATAGAAGACTCCGGCTAGGCCTTCCTTGGAGATCTCAGGCGCCTTCTGTGGACGTCGTAGGACTTGAGGATTAACTTCTCCTCCCTCGTTTCTCCTTTTCTCGCTTTGTCTCTTTTTAGGAAGAACCCCTTATTCGGTTTAAGTCTGTCTCCGTCGCATAGACTGGAACCTGTTTTCTGATTAAACAAGACGTGAAACTTAGATTTAGAACTACGATAAAGAAGAATATTGAAGAACCAGTGGAATGAAGCAAAGCACGGAAGCCTCACTTGCTATGTTTTTGTGGCTTTTCAAAAGCCTATATTTTCTGCGCTGTCAAATAATTAGTCGTGATAGAAATGTTTGGCATCTTCAGTTTACAATAGATAACATGCCGCGTCAGTAAAAGGAACTAGCAGAAGAAAAATTAAATATAGTGGATTTTGCAAAATCAAGTTAATGTGTGTATATATATATATATATATATATATATATATATATATATATATATATATATATATATTACTATATATATTAACAACCAAGCCTTTTTTCGAGTATCTTTTTTGTCTATACCTAAGGGAAAAATATTTGAATACTGATAAAGGCTTGACCAAGGAAGCTTTTTGGACATTTGACATTATAAAAATACTTATGATGTTTGATTGAACTAGGGTTCACATCTGTACTCTTCACGTTCCTACTAGATTGAATATCTCTCTCTCTCTCTCTCTGTCTGTCTCTCTCTCTCTCTCTCTCTCTCTCTCTCTCTCTTAGGAACAATGAAAAATTAGAAAGATTCCTTTATCACATACGAGAAGAAAAGCAGTGCAGGAGAGTCAGACACACATTCTCCAAAAAGAAAAAGTTTGAATTTCCAAGGACGCAGAATTCCATCCGGGCTTCGACAGGACACTGAGATTGAAACATGCAAGTATGTGAAACACAGCATCGCTGCAGAAAAAAAAAACTTATGATGCTAACTTGCAAAATGATGATATGAGTCTGTTCCTGAAAATATCTTGGCATTTGCAAGTAAAAAAAAAAATGTCTCGAAGTTTGCGTGGGTTTCTTTCGATGACTTTCGTTTCAAGGAAATTTACCCTCTCTGAAATAGCTGCACAAGTGTTGCGATTCCATGATTCAATTGTCAGAACTTTGAGGAAAAATTGAGATATTAGGCCATGGAACTGAATAGGTTGAAAGTAGCTGTAGCCGAATAGACAGATCCATTCAACCATCAAATGTTCATGGTACGTTTGAGTAATAGTATAGATAAATAGTAGGCTATAGAGGCATTTCGAAAACTACATTTCTTCGCACTAGACTCCTCTGTGTCGTTGTGTCACGTGACCAGCTGGAATTGGCGCGAAGCAAATTGACATGGGATGGGCAGCTGGAGTAGGTCACAGTGAGAGCCAGGGGATTGAATGAGACTGGCATACCCCGTAAGGTAAATTCCAGCGATTTTCCTTATATTCAGATTATGGAAGTCTGTGATTACATATCCACCAGTAGTTGCAGTTTTTTTTTTCTTTTCTTTTTTTTTAGCACTTTTGGTCCTGCGTTAGGATATTGAGTTGCCTCCCCATCTGCCAGTACGTAACCCAAGAAAGTGCTCTATGTAGCCAAAGACACTCCATCCAATCATTACACCAACGGAAGGTTGCGTATAAACACAAGTGGAAGATCACGTTAATAGATGTAACAGGGAGAGTAGAAGTGACTAGAGGTATAGATATTCATTATATGTTAAAGTGCAAGTTGAGATAAGTGGTATATTATGAAATTAAGGCAAAATGCATGAAATCTGTGAAAAATTCCAAAGAATCTGATTTCTGCTGGATTGTGGGGTGGATATGTGTCTAGTATCACAAAAAAAAAGTTAGTGCTTCTTGGGGATGGGCAACATATTTCATCGGCCTCCTTTATCACTACACGTTAATGGCCAAAATATAAGCATTTTTGCCATAAAAAAAACCTTGGAAACCGCTATTCTTATAAAAGTAAGGCATAGAAGGACAACAGATGGAATCAGAAAAAGTCCGCGTCTCAAAATATCTAATAGTTCGACTGCTTTGGTCGTTCAAAATTTGATTGATTGACGTCAGATTTCATAATATTTCTTTCCCCTCTGTATCTGGACAACGGTCCTTCATAAGAAAAAAGTTCATATAGCTAGGGAGCCACATTCCATTTTTTGACGAAACCTGACACGGCGTGTTGTAAAAGGTTACGCGGTATTTTTGGAAATTTGGAAAGGGGAGACCTTCAGGGATATCATCCAGGTGCACAACCTTGCAACGAACTGCTGGATCCGAATAATAGGTCTTTGAAATAAGGTGCTTAAACATGCACGAATATTCGAAAAATTGCAGTTCCAATTTATAAGATATCGGGTTATCATGTTTATATGATAGAGTTATATATAAATGAGATATTTGACAGCAATGCCGACTATTAGTCACTTCGTGCTCTAAAGGGACATTAATGTAATGCAGATAAGGAAAGGCGTATGGTAGGTTATCGGTTGAGAAAGCAAAAACACGACAGATATTGCTGTAGGTTTTGACAATTTTGCGGTTTGTTCTAAAATGCTGATTATGTGAGAGGGCTGTGAATAAAGAAAAAAAGCTATGCGTTGTGCACATAGACCAAGAAGAAGCTTTTGATAGATTCAGTAAAGGTGTAATTTAGAGGAATATAAGAATCTATTGTATAGAAGGTAATCTGTTAAAATAAAAGTTTTTGTGAATGGGATACGTAGATGTGAGAGGTCAGACAACGGACATTAGACAACTGAAATTTGATGAGAAAGGAAAATGTGTTTGGACTGGAGCGTGGAATGGCTGATGCTGGCAGATGAAACATAAGAATTGGGATAGTGAAAAGAAACTGTAGACAAAGGAAGGACTACAAGTATGTGTAAGAGATAAAAGAGGTCATCGTGAGTAAGAGAAAGGTTAAGATGGTAACAGCAAACTATAAAGATAGAGAAGTGAATTTTAATGTGAATGCTGAAAGAATGGAAGTAAATGTAACAGATTTATGTCAAGATGAAAGGAGAGGTGAAGCAAGGAAGGTAGCAGGGTGTGTGCTAAAGATTTCGGAGTGAACTGGAGTGTCTATGTTGCAAAGGTGTCAATGTGTTAAGGAATTATTGTGACAACTCTTCTTGGAAAATATTTTAGTTATTTAGACGTAAAATATTGAAACTGTTAGAAATGTTAATCTACAAGTAAGGATGGATCAGAGTGTCTGGAGATAGTTCGATCATGTGGAAGATCGGTAGGTTTGTGAAAAGATCACAGATTCGAGTGTGTTCGAATAGTTCGTGTGGAATTGGTTTTATAGCGTAGGACCTTCATATTCGAGAACCGCAAAAGTCCGCATAAAATTGAGTTGAATAGCGCAGTGTGTGAAGGGCTTCAAAGACTTCTGAAAAGCATATATTGTGGGTATGTGTAGTCGGTAATGCTTTGGAAGTTGTTTGCTCAAGAGGCTCATCTACTATTTCCCTGTTACAGCGGGAATGTGGCAGCGGCCTTTGTTTTTTCTCCATAGAAGCCTCCTTTAGGGAGACTGCTTCATGATGAATGGAAAGAAGTATATGTGGACGCATACGTAAGATGACATGTATAAAGAAGTAGAGAGAACGCAAGAAAGGGCAGCTTTTCTTTGATTGAACGTATACTGACAAATTAATAAAAAGTCAAAGGCAAAAAGGAATGGAGCAATTAAAGAAGGGACTGATTAAACGAATAGATTGTTTTAAAATAGCCCAGTGCATCAGAGTATGCTATTTGTGAATACGAACCATTAACTGGGAGCATTCCAGTTGGCTGCGCAATCAGCATTTGACATTGACCAGGCTAATTGCAGATCACCTCTTCATAACAGGAACGTTAGAGATGCAATATCCAAGCTACTGGATATTTTTTTAGTTTACATTTTTTCCTTTTTCTGTATATACTTATCCTCGTAGTGGGTGAGTTAGTCTCACGCCGAGTGTGTTGTCTATTCACTGCATGCATGTGCGATATATACTACACACACACACACGCATATATATATATATATATATATATATATATATATATATATATATATATATATATATATATATATATATATATATATGAATAACTTGATCACGAAGTATATAAAACGTGATGCTATGTATAAATAAAGATTTTTTGCCACGAAGGAAAAAATGAAAAAGCGAGATAGCCAAGTACTTTCGGTCCTGTTCGGACCCTTTACTGAGGCAAACTCAGTAAAGGGTCCGAACAGGACCGCAAAGTACTTGGTTATTTCGCTTTTTCATTTTTTCCTTCGTGACAAAAAACCTTTATTTATATATAGTATATATATGCATATATATATATATATATATATATATATATATAGATATATATATATATATATCTATATATAATATATATATATATATATATATATACATATATATATATATATAATATATATATATATATATATATATATATATATATATATATATATATATAGATACTTATCACATCACTGTGATTCATATAAATCATTCGAGCTACAAATGTCCTTTAATATCTAATTCGCTCTACCTCGGAATTGATATATTTTCAGATATGTACCGAGGGGGAATTTTTTAATTGATAATAATTTCGTCACCCCATGGGATCGAACCACCGTCCAGTTGGCCGGGGAACGAAATCAGGAATGGACAATGACGCTACCCAATCTGCTATCAGAGAGGCTATAAGTTTATATCGATTCTGACCATTACAAATCACCGCCGATCTCGGTGTATTCGTAATTAGAATCGATATGAAACCCCCTCCACCATGCTAGCCGATTCGAGCGTTTGACCCACGCAGCCTTGTTATGAATACTTATCACATCACCGTGATTCATATAAATCATTCGAGCTACAAATGTCCTTTAATATCTAATTCGCTCTACCTCGGAATTGATATATTTTCATATATGTACCAAGGGGGAATTTTTTAGTTGATAATAATTTCGTCCCCCCATGGGATCAACCACTCCAGTATGGACGGGGAACGAAATCAGGAACGGACAGTAACTCTACCGAATCTGCTATCAGAGAGGCTATATCGATTCTGACCATTACAAATCATCGCCGATCTTGGTGTATTCGTAATTAGCATCGATATGAAACCCCCTCCACCATGCTAGCCGATTCAAGCGTTTGACCCACGCAGCCTTGTTATGAATACTTATCGCATCACCGTGATTCATATAAATCATTCGAGCTACAAATGTCCTTTAATATCTAATTCGCTCTACCTCAGAATTTATATATTTTCATATATGTAGCGAGGGGGAATTTTTTAGTTGATAATAATTTTGTCCCCCCATGGGATCGAACCACCGTCCAGTTGGACGGGGAACGAAATCAGGAACGGACAGTGACACTACTGAATCTGCTATCAGAGAGGCTATAAGTTTATATCGATTCTGACCATTACAAATCACCGCCGATCTCGGTGTATTTGTAATTAGAATCGATATGAAACCTCCTCCACCTTGCTAGCCGATTCGAGCGTTTGACCCACGCAGCCTTGTTATGAATACTTATCACATCACCGTGATTCATATAAATCATTCAAGCTACAAATGTCCTTTAATATCTAATTCGCTTCACCTCGGAATTGATATATTTTCATATATGTAGCGAGGGGGAATTTTTTAGTTGATAATAATTTCGTCCCCCCATGGGATCGAACCACCGGGGGAACGGACAGTGACACTACTGAATCTGCTATCAGAGAGGCTATAAGTTTATATCGATTCTTTGACCATTTTTTACAAATCACCCAACCCGCCGATCTCAGTGTATTTGTAATTAGAATCGATATGAAACCTCCATCCACCTTGCTAGCCGATTCGAGCGTTTGACCCACGCAGCCTTCTTATGAATACTTATCACATCACCGTGATTCATATAAATCATTCAAGCTACAAATGTCCTTTAATATCTAATTCGCTCCACCTCGGAATTGATATATTTTCATATATGTAGCGAGGGGGAATTTTTTAGTTGATAATAATTTCGTCCCCCCATGGGATCGAACCACCGGGGGAACGAAATCAGGAATGAACAGTGACGCTACCGAATCTGCTATCAGAGAGGCTATAAGTTTATATCGATTCTGACCATTACAAATCACCGCCGATCTCGGTGTATTCGTAATTAGAATCGATATGAAACCCCCTCCACCAAGCTAGCCGATTCGAGCGTTTGACCACGACAGCCTTGTTATGAATACTTATCACATCACCGTGATTCATATAAATCATTCGAGCTACAAATGTCCTTTAATATCTAATTCGCTCTACCTCGGAATTGATATATTTTCATATATGTAGCGAGTGGGAATTTTTTAGTTGATAATAATTTCGTTCCCCCATATATGAAAATATATCAATTCTGAGGCAGAGCGAATTAGATATTAAATGACGAAAAAAATTAACACATATAAAATAAAGGAAATAATACAAATATATACTAAAAAAAATTAAGTACAATAAGAATAAAAATTTTAATGAAATTGTAATGACTCTATCCGAAGCACAAAAAAACAAAAGTAAATACAAAAAATGAAATAAAAAATATAAAATATAAAAAGTTAAAAACAAACAACTACGAATATAGCCAGCAGGGGGGGGTCGATTGTTACGCCTTGATGGCTGGTGAGATTTCCTCTAAAGCCAAAATTTAAGATTACTGTCCGTTGACTTGCCAATCATTGCTTAGCAGCAGGGTTGGTGCCATGACATCACTATCTGATATTACCAGATGAATATCTGAATATATATATATATATATATATATATAATAAGATATATATATATATATATACGATATATAACAGATATAGATGTATATATTTTATATATAATATAGATATATAGAGATATATACTATATATATATATATATTTAATTTTAAAAACATTAATAATGTTTAATATATATTAAATATATATTTATATAGATATATATATATATATATAGATATTATATATGGATAGATATAACATATATAATATATATACCTAGACATATACTCACTATATATATATATATATAGATAAAGACTATATATATAGATATAATATATATATGTTTATAATATTATAATATAGATAATATATAAATATATATATTATTATAATATATATATATATATATATATATATATATACGATATATATATACATATATATCAATATATATAATATATATTATACTATATATATATATTATATACTATATAGATATATTATATAGTGTTACGAAGTGCCAAGTAGTGAGTTACCTCCTTGCATCAAATATTACATCACAAAAAGCCCAGGACACCTGGACCCTCCAAACACGTTTAAACGACCTCTCTCTGAATACACTAAAGGCAACAGTGCATCCCGTAAACTTACCAGTATGCAGATAAAATCAGGGGACTAAGTCACAAAACAGGGGTGGAGGTTAATCTTGTAAGTAATTAAAAATTAATCAAAGGACATCACTCCATCAACAACTTTAAAACTCTAAGTATTTCCCTGATTTCAGAAGTCTAAAGTACTTCCCTGGTTCTAAGTCACTTCAAATTAAATTGAAGGGAAAGCAAATCAATTACCACTCTATGTTTCTACCTAACATAAATATAGTCATGATTAAATATATTTATACTGATGTACCAATAATTAAAACACTTATAAATTTTAATACAAAAATTTATTATCAAATTCAAAATTTATAAGTGAAATTCACAATATCAGGGAAAATTATTGTTACTTGAAAACAAAGTAAAGTTTAATTAATTCTTGAATCAAATTAAGTAATTAAAAAATTCAAAATTAATTTATCACAAAATTCAAGAAAATTAATTCAATTGAAATTCAAAAGTATTAGGCAATAATTGAAAATCTGAAATTAATTCACAAGTGCTAAACAATAATAAATCTTGAAAAGAATTCTAAGTAAATGCAAATCAATTCACAAGTGTTAAATTTAATTAAATGTGCAATGATAAAGCAATGAAAATAACTAAGTCAATTAAATTGTGAATGTAAATGAAAATATAAAATAAAAAGACAAACTTCAATAAGAAAATGAATAAGTGCACAAACAATAGAACAAACACAAAACACACAAAAAATCAGCAATGTGTAAAAGTGTAAATCTTTTTCATTCAAAAACACTGTAACCAACAGTTTTTACCAAACCTTCGTAACAGACAACAGTTCCTATCAATTATTAGTTAAACACAATTCCTATCCGTTATTAGTTAAACACACTCCCTATCCATTATTAGTTGCAACTAATAAAAATATAACACACTTTACCTTTTTTGGTATACCAACTTCTTTCTTTCTCTTTTGCTGCAGCTTGTATATTACACTTACACAAAAAAAACCAGGCGCCGTTACGAAATGTTTGTTCAGATTCCACAAAAGAAATTAAATAAACTAAATAAATTCTAAGAAATATCAAATATAGAATTCTCACAAGTTATGAGTGACCAAATTTACGTTACGTTAATATAATCTCAATGTCGAGTGAGAGAGAGAGAGAGCGAGAGAGAGAGGGAGATCTAACTGCCTCGAGGTCTTAAGATCGAATGAAAACTCTTCCTTGCGGAAACTGGGCTAGGCAGATGACAAATACGTTCTGGGTACGAAAGCTTCCAGAAAGTTCTGAAATCTGACGCAATCTTACACACATAATGTGCAACATCCACGTGGGACTTGACAAAGATATACACGTATGAGTCCAGTCTGTTAAAAAAAAAAAAAAAAAAACACTACTCGATCGAGACGAAGAAGTCTTATCACGTACGATGACAGATTCTCCAAAACACAAGTGAAGATTTGAGATCGCTATCAAGACGCGTTGACAGATTAGGGAAGCAAACGGAGATCTCTCTCTTTTTACGTTATATATATATTCTTTTACAAGACGTAATGCAAAATCTGAACACACATTTTAAAACATCCTATTCTAAGCTATCTAGGAATCTGAAAAAATGTTGCACAATCTACATGACATTTCAAAGAGGGGAAACATGCATTTTGAAAGTAGCAATATATACTAATTAATAAACATATATTAATATATGTAATTATATATTGTATATATATATAGATAGTATATATATATATATATATATATATATATAGATATATACATATATATATGTATATATATTTATATATATATATATTATAATATAATATATAGATATATATATATTATAATATATATAGATTAATATATATAGAAATATAGCATACGTATATATACTTATATATAATTATTATATATATTATATAATATATAATATATATATATATATATTATATATAAATATATATTTATATATAATATATATATATATATATTATTATATATTATATAATATATATATATATAATAAATAAGTATATATATATATATATAATATATTAGATTTTATAAATTTATATATATTATTATTATATATTAGAATTAATATATAATATATATAGAAACATATATATATATAAATAATATATATATATATAGATATATAATATATATATATTTATAGATATATATAGATATATAGATATATATCTATACAATATATATATCATATATATATATAATAATATATAATATTAATCTATATATATATATATATATATATATATATATATTTATATATATATATATATATATATATTATTATATATTATATATATATATATATATATATAATATATATCTATATATAATATATGTAAGTGTTTACATAACTTAAAAATATGGCAATGCTTAACTTCCCATTATATTATTAAAAGACTAAAAACTAAAGTAGGTCAACCAAAGATTGCTTGCAGGAATGTGATCAGACCAGAGACGGTAAAGATGACGTATACAACAAAGTAGGCTAAGATAACATGCCGTCACCTGTAGTCATTCAATTGTTTATAAACTTTAGTCCAAGCTTCCTGCTTGAGACAAACACCGTGACCTATAGCTCAAGCGGCCTACGTGATTAGTAACTATTCATCTGATTGTATGTTCGTATAGTACTATGTCATCTGGATTGTATGTTACGTAATGGTAACTATGTCATCTGATTGTATGTTAGTATGTAACTATGTCATCTGGATTGTATTGTTCGTATGTTCGAGCTACTGTCTGCTTCCTTTATGACTGGTAACCGAGATGGTAGTAGAACAGAATAGGGTTAGCTATCGTCATTAGAAGACCTGTACCTCTTTACCTAAGCTTTATCATGTAGAAGAGAACAGAATAGAATTAGCCATCATCATTGGCAGAAGCGATCAAGCTATTGTCATTAGAAGACCTGTATAATCATACCTGATCTTCACCATGTAACTTCAGAAGAATATATGTATTTTTATACTTCGTGTTTTCGACTAGAACCTCACCTCATCACCGAATCATCATGAGTTTAACACATCGTCGTCATAACAAAGAAGATAATACCGACTTCGTAAGTGATCTACAAACCCCAAGACACTACAATAATTATGGAAGTGCAATACCAACTGACTTAGCGTAAGATTATCGCAAGTCTAACATTACCTCATAGGGCGCCTTATAATACAAGGCAACAGCCCTAAAAGTGGTGGCAGCGTACCAGAAGAACTCTACAACGTCCTAAGAAGAGAAACCAGAATAATGAATACTGCATCGCATCAGAAGTCAACGACGACGAAAGCAAGAGATTCTTCAAGCAACTTAGTATCATCGTTTAGTGAGCAACTTCAGAAAACAACAAGAACTCTTCAACGACGACGAAAGCAAGAGATTCTTCAAGCAACTTAGTATCATCGTTTAGTGAGCGTTTCCAGTAGTGAATAACTTCAAGAAGCAAACCTGACGTGTCCTTTTCCTACGTTATTGAGCGTTTCCGGCACTTCAAGAAACAAACCGAACGCGTCTGCAGCATCGGATCTTCAAGGGCTCGAATCATCCAAACATCGCGCACGGGGGAAACTCAAGCCACAAAACCAGGTCATCCGCTAAATAGAGAAGGAGGACCAAGGCCGTGTGTCGTTATCGGAACACCTTGACTTCCCACAAAAGCAAGCTAAGTACAATTTTTTATTCATTTGGAGTAACTGAGTGTTTCCTTTGCAGGTCGAATTTCGTTATTCCTGTGGCTGAAGTTACGAGACATTCTTAATCTTACTTTTTTACAGAATTATCTACATCATTGGGATGTCGCTACTGCGAGTTTTTTATCATTGAGTTTCTGTTTCCAGAAGTTCTACTGAAATATCATAATCATATAGTATGTTAATTTTATCATTTTGGGTGATTATTAATCCTTTACGTGACAAATCATATTAAACAGTGAATATGCGTTTACGCTGTGGACGTCTGTATTTATACAGATGCATGGATAGGGTCGTTAGGCACAGTAGTGATAAGAATACACACAAAAACAAGTGGAACACCCGCACAAATCTCGGTAAATTAGAGGTAACACTATTTGAGTCAAACAATAAATGCTCATTTGCAAGTCCCGATCACAGTTTTAGCCTTGAGTTTTTTTAGTTATATAAAATATCGAACCTCAATGACTCAACTTAACTTTAAAAATACGGCTGGATTGCAAGGAATAGCATGTCTGTAAAAAACTTTCATTAGGCTAAATGCACTGACCAGGATCCCTCACTATTTCAAATTTTAGCAAAGAATGAAGAAAACAACAACAAGTACACAATAACGCAGTAGAGATAACTTATTTTAATAGTAATCACTCAATTCTTTATAGTTCGTCATTCATATGTTCGTTGCTTTATACGTAACTAGCAGCAACATAATGCTAAAAACATACAATACGTTGCCGATGGTAATAAAGAGAAGGATCCTAATTATTACAAAAAGAAATAGGTAAACAGTAGCCCTTTCAGAAACAAACAAATCGTGATTAAGCTAACCTGGGTACTGTGTCATCTAGTCAAGCGGTCAGGGTCAGTTAAATCTGCCGAGTGTTCAAAGCAAGCACATTCCACATAAGCGACTTCAGCGAAGAGGGAGAGCGATGTTGAAAAAATTAAAAATGAATTTCCCTATGCAGCACATGACCGTATCAAGTAATCAGAGCAGGTTCTCGTTTTTTTTAATACATAAGTTATTATAAGTAGTGGTGGATTAAGCCCGACTGTACGCGCTGTAAAAATTAGAATATCTTGTTTTATTCCTTTAGTACACGTAATATCCTGTATTTACGGACTCACTGTCTGTTGTTCGAACTTCCCTAATGAGAGTCTGGATAAGCGAGCGCTTACAGATACCTCTATAGTTATAAAAAACATTGATCTGTATCTAGTGTAATTGTAAGATATCCATCTAGGGGAATACAAAATATTATCTTACATCCTGCAAAATAAGGCGTGTTTATCAAAGAAAAATCCTATAAACCTTCCAACATATTAAAATCCGTTTGAACCAAAAGAGACAATTAATCAAATAATAACTTATATAAAGGAACTATACATTTGTCTCATAAATCGTAACATTGTTCAAATGACCCAACAGAATTCTCCCACAACCGCAGTCGCAATTTGCACGCAAAATCTCGAGACGCATGCACCCTCGAATGTCTTAGTGCGTGTAAAAAGACTTTGCTGGGATCTGAAATTTTAATCCTTCCCGACACTCTGAAATATAACAATTTCCGCGAACAAAGCCCTAGACACGGTTGACTCGCAGCAACAAGCTAATCTAGTAATCCACAAAACTTATACATATAAATATCGCATTTTTTTTTTATTGTTGCTAATTTTCAATCACGCCCAATCAGTCGTAGATGAATCTCTTATACTCTATCTAAAGTAATATCCGTAAAGTTATTCAAGCAGAGGTGATTCAGCAGAAATTTTTTTTTATCTTTTATCTGAATACCAGGAAGTTTCTCCACTAGCGAGTGATCTCTGGGAGAAAAACGGATGTAATTTAACACAAAATACGGTCTAAGGACAAACATAAAGCTATATACGTACCTTCGTATAGACTCTCAATGAAATTTCAAAATAGAGATAAATGACGAAGTTGAAAAATGTTAGTAATAGGAGCCATTAGGAAATCAAATAAGCCCATATAATTTTTCCCTCAAACGTCATGCCATAAAAGATCGGACTTGGCGTATCTGCGTAGATTTCTGTCGCTTAAACAAGGAAACGACTCCCGATAGTTTCCAGTGCCATGTACCGACGACATCTTATCTCTGTTAGGTTAGAACAAATTTTTCACCAGCTTGGACTTACTTTAGGCTTTTACCAGATACCATTACCTAAGTGATTGTACCTCATGCACCGTTTTCGGCACACTCAGGGGACATTATCAATTTTTACGTATGCCTCCGGCTTACGTTGCGCCCCAATTACAATATAGTGTTTGGAGACTTTTAAGGCATACCCTACATGCCTATTGGTTGGTCTTGTAATCTTTTCTAATACCTTAGAAGTACATTCACATAAACTAGACCTAGTGCTACAGAGACAAAGACAAATAATCTCAGAGTAAAATATCTAAATGTGAGTTTTTAAAAACCGAACATGTTTATCTAGGTTTTATGTGTCTAGTCAAGGTCTTAAAGTAGTTCATGGTAAGGTGTCGGCTATTCATAACTTCCGGTACCTATTAACGTAAAATTGGGATACAGCACTTTTGCGCTGTAGTGGGTATTACAATCGTATGTAAATATGTAACTCTTCAATCATGACAGCTCCTTTAACAGATCTTACGAAGAAGGGCGTAGATTTATTATGGTCTGAAAAGCATCAACAGACGCCTCAGACCAAGGGGTAAGAGGGGTACTACTTCAGTAATATGATAAACAGTTCTTTCCTATAGCTTTTTATTCACGTAAACTAAAGTCCTCTGAAAGTAAATATGCAGTAATAGGCAAGGAAGGGCTAGGTATCTTTAACTCACTAGTACATTAAGTTCATAATCTATGGCTATCCTGATAAAGTCCTTACTGAACATGAGTCCTTTACCGAGTTTTTCAAAGGCTTTAATCACAGTCCAAAAGGAACTCGGTGACAAATGATCATTCAGGTCTTTGGAGCCAAGATAAGATATCTACCTGGGAAAGCAATTATCATAGCTGACGCATTATCCCGCAATCCCGCACATACTGCAAGGAACCATTAATTGAACTAAAGAAAAAAAAAAAGATATAGAAACATCCGTGCCTATTGTTAAAACCGTATCTAAACAAGAAAATTCCTTAACCCAAGAGATCGCAAGCATTGAATATCTGGGTCGGAGCGCCGAACTGTTACAAACTGAACAAAGCAAGGGTCAGCAGCTAAGCAAAAACAATAAACACTTCGAACGGAAACAGGGTCAGTGGCTAAGCAAACCAATAAACACTTCGAGCAGAAACCCTAAAGCAAAAGTATATTTAAAGTATCAGAATTATGTAATCAAATGTAATATTATATGTAGGTCCGTGACGAGGAAAACCCGAAGAACACAGCAGGTGACTAACGACCAGGTAGTAGTAATAATCTCTTTCATACCAATCGTCCTAAACTGGTTGCATTCCGTCATCCAGGGTTCCCTATTATGTCACAGAAAGCCAAATCACTGTTTTACTGGCCTACAATGCTTACAGATATAAAAAGCACATAACTAATTGTAACACGTGTCATGAAAACAAAGGATACACTAAGACACCTGTCAGTTTAAGTGCCTATCCCGTGCCAAATCAATCAATGAAAGAATACACGTAGAATCATTAACAGAGTTACTAGTCTGACAGAGGAAATAAACACTTCTTAGTGTTAATAGTTCCTTGACACGTTATATAGAATTAATAGCACTAAAATCAAACACCGCAATTGAGTGCGTTAGGAATATTTATGAGTGCTAAATCAGTAAACATGGAATTCAACACATAATAATCTGTGACTCGGGTGGTGTAAATCAATAATAATCTCCATAACTCGTTGTGTGAATTCCTATCCATTAAGAAAACCAATAATATATTTTATCACCCAGTCAATCGGTTTGGTAGAATAAGAGATAAATAAGAAAGTGTCAATGTCTTACGAGTTACAACTCGTGATATTGGATCCGAACTGGATTATAGCAGTTCTCGCGGTTTTAAATACCTTTATCATTCATATCCTGTATCTATAGAATTGATACCGCAAGTAGCCTTATACGGTACGCCGCTAGAACACTTTTCCACATATTCAAGCCAACCATTAATTTATCAAATATATATAAAAAAATATATAAATAAATAAATATAAAAATAAAATAAATATGGATACAAGTGGAGTCAATATAATACACTCCGTAAGAAGTCAGAAGGGTTACAAATTATAACAAAAAAGGAATCACGATAAAATCAATATGCAAAAACGTAACCATAGGTTAATTAAATATCCAAATATATATGCGTAAAGATTTGAACTCTAACTTAACGCTTTAGTAATGACAAATAAGCTAAAAGTTCAAACACATATCAAAACCTACTGACATATTGTCTGTCCCGGTGATTTATATTCGTAGTCAATGAAAAAAAAATAACAAAATAAATAAAATAAAATAAATAAATAAAATAAAATAAAATAAAAAAAATTTTGAAGTCAGGAAGTCTAGAAGTGAAAATGTTATCTATGGAATAATCCTATATGAATCTTATACAGGGCTAATAATATATGTAGAATTTGTATGGAAACCTTTTTCATTAGTTTGAATAAGGAATATTTAATTTAACATAATTACATTTATTTACAATCATGCAGATTTCCAACATGAAACTAATATATTGTTCAATTTTGGTACTGTTTTTTTTTTCAGACATTCTTCTCATGTGGGTGGAGAATTAAAACAAAAAAATATCATTTGAAAATACTAAAGTCGTATCTCTTACAGCAAGTAACGTAACTCTTAAGCTAGTGACAACGTCATCAGTTCTAGAAGGTCTGTCGCGTTTGCCGTATCAGCATTGTTTCCGTTATACCTCAAATATCTGCTTGCACAGGCTTCATCTGTGTGTGTCGTCTCGCGCTTGCAAAGCAGGTTGACTGGAGAAAGGAATGCTTAGCTCATGAACTTCACATGTGGTTCATGGGTCACGATGACATGACATATTCTTATCCGTGTGTGCAATGTAATTAGTTAAGGATTGCAATCGTTTTAAAATTAATAAACAAAAGTAAGCAAATAGAATTTCTATAACATCAAAATGGATTAATTTTTTCTGAACCTCATAGACAATTAGAGTCAATAATTTAGCTTATGACATTGGTAAACGGACATTTAGAAGTATCAAGACATGTATATGAAAAATTTACTTGCAACATTAGCTTATGACAATTCAAGTAAATCACATTCATGGGAAAATGTTACATTTTCTTGAAAAAACCCAAAGTTTATATAGAAATTAGTTACATAATGGGTTCTTTTGTTGCATCTCTAGCCTATTAATAAAGTTTTTAAAATTAACCTCAGAGGATGCGCGCGAGAAAATTGAATATGAAACTTTTGTTAGGGGCACATAGGATCAGATTTTATCACAACTTAATTTCAGTTAGCATAGAGAAATACAGAATCATGATTAATATTCTCTTTGACTCTTATGTTGCCTGGCAATCTTACAAATAGCTCCGTTTTCCACTTCTTTGTCTAGTAACTTACTACCAGTAATATCGAATTTTCTTTGGGATTCGTATTGATATCTGTTTATTTTTTATAATTATGGATATTTTTACAAGTCATCATAGACCTGGAAAGGTTCACTCATTGTTAATGCCATGGATAAAAAAGTTTGTACAGCTGACTCTTTTGAATTCCACAAATATCAGCGAATTCATGTGGGTTAAGTTTGGATCTAAATGGCTTTCTCCCCCCCTGTATTTGGATGTCGTCTGAATTTACTTTGCCCTTGTGACAAGTATAATTTCACTTGCAGGCTGATTAATGGAACCTGGTTACAGTATCCTGCAGTATGAGAGTTTCACATCGCAACTTCAAAAAATCGTTCGTTGCTGCGGACGACGGCAGTCGAGTAACAACCGCCTACAATGTGAAAGGAATTTCTTGGACTTCTTCGACCGACACCCGTATCCCGTCGTTAATCTCGTTTTAATGCGGAACGCTCCAGCGGCTGTCGGAAATCGACTACAAAAGGGACATACTTCCGACAATTACGACCCGAAGGATATTCAACTCTACTTTGCTGGCGAAGGACTCATGCTGGGGGTGATTTTATTCATCGCGAACGTATTCGTGTGGCTTAGGATGCAGAGAACAAGTATGAGCGCAAAATAGAACGTTGGACCCCGCCTAGGCAAATTTTCCCCTTGTTTTAACCATTTGGAATTGGTCCTTTCATTTGGCTATAGGTGGTTGTCTGGAACTGTGTAATGGATGAAAAGTTGTTCGAACGCTAGTTAAATGTGAAGTAGTATAACCTCGGTCATGTATCCTATATATATAAAGTATCATGTATCCTATATATAAATGATCATAAATAACAGAATCGAAATATATTTTTTGCGTGTACGCACTAGGAATCTATATATAAATGATCATAAATAACAGAATCGAAATATATCTTTGCGTGTACGCAATAGGAATCTATTTAAAGTGCACATATATTAATCATAATTATATGAATCCATATACATATGTATAACCAAATCAGGTAGCCTATAATCAATCTGTTACCTTTTATCTTACCAATAACTGCAGATATATAACAGTTAGCATAAAAATCAACGAATCAATCAGCATAAACATTAATAATTTTTATCAATTCATATATGAAATTTTTATCAGTTAAAATATGATTTTTATCATGTTAATCTTCATTCTATGCGATTATCAGAGTACATTAGTATTTTCTGTAGCATATGTATCTTAATGAGATGAAGTGAAAAACTGTATCAGTATATATCACATGATCACTATTATTTACCAATATCATTGTTTTATATCTTTTTACTTGAATCTGCATTTGTGTACACCATGAATTTTTTTTTACTTATAAGTACTTTCTATTTATCTATATATATTCACATAGTGTCTGTATCACACTCCTATAAGTCAAATGCAAGTCAAGCTTGAGTAATATTCAGTGGTTGGTTTTGGTAGCTGACCGAGCTTTTAGTAAGTGTTTTACCATAATAAAAAATATGGGAATGTTTACTCCATATATATAAAAGACTAAAAACTAAAGAGGTCAACCAGATTGCTTGCAGGAATGTGATCAGACAGAGGACGGTAAAGATGACGTATACAACAAAGTAGGTTAAGATAACATGCCGTCACCTGTAGTCATTCAATTGTTTATAAACTTTAGTCCAAGCTTCCTGCTTGAGACAAACAGACAAACACCGTGACCTATAGCTCAAGCGGCCTACGTGATTAGTAACTATGTCATCTGATTGTATGTTCGTATGTAACTATGTCATCTGATTGTATGTTCGTATGTTCGAGCTACTGTCTGCTTCCTTTATGACTGGTAACCGAGAGGGTAGTAGAACAGAATAGGGTTAGCTATCGTCATTAGAAGACCTGTACCTCTTTACCTAAGCTTTATCATGTAGAAGAGAACAGAATATAATTAGCCATCATCATTGGCAGAAGCGATCAAGCTATCATCATTAGAAGACCTGTACAATCATACCTGATCTTCACCATGTAGCTTCAGAAGAATATATGTATTTTTATACTTCGTGTTTTCGACTAGAACCTCACCTCATCACCGAATCATCATGAGTTTAACACATCGTCGTTATAACCAACGAAGATAATACCGACTTCGTAAGTGATCAACAAACCCCAAGACACTCCAATGAATATGGAAGTGCAATACCAACTGACTTAGCGTAAGATTATCGCAAGTCTAACATTACCTCATAGGGCGCCTTATAATACAAGGAACACAAACAGTAAACCCTATATATACTATATATATAATATATATATATATATTATATATTATATATATATAAATATTATATATATATATATTAATATATATTTATATATATATATATATATATATATATAGATATATATATATATATATAATATATTATAATCATAGATATATATTATATTTATATTGAATATTTTTTTATTTTTTTTAAATTAATTTATTTATATATATTTAAAATTAAATAATTGTACCAATTAGTAGATATTATACTATATATATATGATTATATATATAGATATATATATATATATTATATTATATATTATATATATATATATATATACAGGTAGATATATTATTCAGTGCAAGGGTGGACCAGGGAACCAATTAATTCCAACATATTGCTTTATTTCCGACGTTTCGTAATAATTACTTTATTACATCTTCAGGGATCTGTTAAATAATGAATATATTACTAAAAAACGTTACTGTAAAAACTTAAAATTTCATAAGAAAATTAAAATTCAATACATTTAAATTTCATAAGAAAATTAAAATTCAACACTTTACATCTAAAAAACAAACAGATAAAAAACACACACACATACAAAAGAACCAAAGGCCGCTGACCAACCTTATGTGGAGAGAACAAAAGACAGAATGCTTACAAAGACAGTTAACTTAGGTAGAGTTGAGTAGAGGAGGTTTGAGTATTTAACTGTGGGACTAGTTGTTTAATAAACAATGACTCAAGTATAGGCAATTCGTGAGGATTAGCTGTTTGGCCTATTATACTAAAATCACTTCTTTCGATGTAAGTTTTACAGATTTTGGAATGAGCTCTGATATTAGAATGTTCTGGGTTGGAGAGCCTACAACCAGTACGAAAGCTAATTCCCCGATGGGAGTCGATTCTGACCCTCAGTAACCTCCTCGTGGATCCGACATATGTCCCTGAGTTACACTTAGGGCAAGTATACTTATACACCACGTTAGAGGACAAAAAAGGGCTTAATCGATCCTTATGGTTAAAAAAAGAACCAATTGTTAACGGATTTTTGGGAATTAATTTTAAATTGATCGCTCCATAGTGATTATTGATAATTTGTAAAAAACGTTTTCTAAAAGAATCATCGTGTAAAAAGGGAAATTTGGCGTAAACGTTTAACTTGGGCACTGTTGGAGGTTTCATGACACCAGTGAATTGTTTGTCAAGAAATATGCGGAGTTGTTTAAAAAATAAGCTACGAGGGAAGCAGTTATTCATAAAATATTCAGAGAGAAAATTAATTTCCTGGTGAAAGGAATGCCAGTTCGATGTAATGAAAAAAGCTCTGTGGAGGAGAGTAAAAACAGAATTAAGTTTAAAATTGTAAAAACAAGAACTGTAGTAGTTGCATCCTAAACCAGTAAACGTCTTTTTCCTGAAGACAGAAGTATTAAAAGAATCATCATTTCTGGTAACAAGAACGTCTAAAAAAGGTAATTGGTTGTTCACTTCTTTTTCCACAGTAAACCTAATGTTATTATGTATAGAATTGGCAAATGCTAAGAACGAGTCGATATCAAAATCATTTTTAAATAGGGCAAAGGTATCGTCAATATACCTAACATAAAAAAGCGGGTGAAACCTAAGGGGACATTCATCTAGCATGCGCTCTTCCAGCGAGCACATGACGATATTGGCAAATGTTGGACCCAAAGGGGAGCCCATGGCTACACCATCAGTTTGTCTGAAAAGCTTATCATCAAAAATAAAGGCAGTGTCCCGCACTGCCAGCTCTAAGAAAGTCTTAAAAAGCGTTCGATTAAAATTGTTAAAAACAGTATCTGGTTCAGGAAAAAGTTTATTTATGATAATATCTATGGTTTCCTCCACAGGGACATTAGTAAAAAGCGATTCTACATCTAAACTAGCCATTTTAAGATCGGTGTCCTGTTGTAAGATTTTTTCCTTAAAAGAATACGAATTGCTAAGAGTAAAATTATTTTTAGTCAGAGGTTCTAGAATAGGTACCAGATATTTAGCTAGTTTATAATTGGGTGTATTGTAGGATGCTAAAATAGGTCTCATGGGTACATTAGGTTTATGTATTTTAGGGAGACCGTACAAGACTCCAAACGAAGATCCTGTGACAAACAAATCCTGGTATGTATTATCATCAATGACTTTCTCTTTTTTTAAAGTACGTAAAAATCTATTAATTTTGTCCTCAGTAACAATGATATTATAAAAATCAGGTGATCCAATTTCAGTAAACTTGCTTTGGTCTCTTAGGATAGTTAACATTTTTTCTCTATAGTCAGTTTTATCTAACAAAACAATTCCTTTTCCTTTGTCGGGTCTGGTAATAACAAGATCTTTTCTACTTGCCAACTGCTTAAGAGTGTTATGATCTTTTTTAAAAAACGGAGTCCAGCGCGTTTTCAGTTTCCTAAATGCACCATGGGACAGTTCGAAGAGTTGTTTCTGAAGGTCGCTTTTATTTACGTTAAACGGTAAAGTGATTAACCTGTGGAAAATAGACTCTATGGGGAGGAAAAACTTTATATAATTAGGTCTAAAATTTGGTAGGCAGAACTCCAATCCCAGAGATAATAAGAACTCTTCACGTTTCGATAACACATGTTTTGAGAAATTGAATACAGTCACCCTTTCTTTAGCAAATTTTGGAATAACAATGCCCAAACCTTTCAATTTCCTGAAATGCCTTTCCTGTACGAGCAAAATAAAATCGTTCAGAGTTTTGTTAAAAAGTTTCCTAAAAATGAAACTGTCTATAAAAGAAAGAGAATTGAACACTTCCCCTTTCATCCTTGAGACAAGGTCATTATGTTTATCAATTGATTTTTGTTTACTACATATTTCCATATTTAACAGAGAGTTAGTAGCTTCTTTGTAAAATTGTGATTGGTATAAAGAGGACTTATACAACCTAAATTTAACAAAATTAGGGACAATTCCGTTACATTGACAATACTGTAAGAATTCCAAATCAAGTTTCGCTTTTTCTAGTTTCTTAAAGACCTTCTCAAGGTTCCGACATTTTCCCAGTAGATCTGCTCCGTATCTACGGCGTATGAGTTGATGAAAATGGTTAAATTCTCTTGATCTGACTTGAAGTAGGAAGAGAAACACGTAGAAAAAACTATGAAGATCCATATTGAAATGCAGAAGGTCAGCAGCAACAGCTCCCAGTTAGTAAAAGTCCAGTAAAAATACCAAAAACAGGGCCAGGCGACGGCCAGCAAGACACGTCGGAAATAAAGCAATATGTTGGAATTAATTGGTTTCCCTGGTCCACCCTCGCACTGATGTGTCTTGCTGGCCGTCGCCTGCCCTGTTTTTGGTATTTTTACTGGACTTTTTCTAACTGGGAGCTGTTGCTGCTGACCTTCTGCATTTCAATATGGATCTTCATAGTTATTGAACTGTATCATATATATTTTAGTACACTTTACTTTTATTTAATTTTTTTATTTTCCGTTTTTCATATAAAATTTTTTTAGTTCTTATTTTTTATATTTTCCATTTTTATTTTGTTTTGATACTTTTATTTTTGTAATCGTATTTTTTTATCATATAAATTTTATTTTTATATTTAGTTTTTATCTTATCAATTATTCTTTATCTTTTATCCCTATATTTCTATTTTAAAATGTTCATTTTGATTATCTTATTTGTTTAATGTTTATATTTTTTACATTTTTAATATTTCATTCGTAATCATATTTTTCATTGCTGATATTATTTTTATCATTCTCTATTTTTTTATTTTCCTTGTTTGATATTTACTTTTCTATTTTTATTTATTAGTGTTTGTTTTATACTTTTATTTCAATTATTTTTAATGTATGCTTTCTATACTTTTTATTTTTATTTATATTTGATTTTTATATTTTGCATTGATATGGTAATTTATATGTTTGCTATTTTCATATTTGTTTTATTTCTTTTTCTTTAATACTTTTCTTCTTTCACTTTTCTCCTTTTTTCTATTTTATTCTCTTATTTTAAAAATATATTTTTCTCATTTTTTATTTTTTATTTTACATTTCTATTCTTTATTTTTACTTTGTAATTTTCAATTTGATTTTTATTTTTTATTTTATTTCTATCTTCATTTTATATTATTTTTATTTTTTCCATATCTATGGTTTATTTGAAATGATATTGTTGCATTAGTTTTTTTATTCTTTTACTAATTTTTATATTTCTATTTCCAATAAATGCTTTTTACATTCAAGTATTTAGATTTCTGTTATTTGTTATTTTTACTTTTTATCATGAATTTTATTTTTTCCATATATAACAGTTAATTTTTTGCTATTTATTTCTGTTTTACTTTTTCTTTTTATCTTCAAGTATTTTTATTTTTTATTTCATATTTTGTTTCACTAATTTTTTCTTTTCGTTGTTTTTGATAATTATATTTACTATTTTTCAAAATATTCATGTCTACTACATATTTCTCAGTTTTTAATTATTTGTCTTCATGATATTCTTATTTTTAAAGTTTATTTTATATTTTTCATTTTTATTTTTTTTTTGTGGTAATTTCTATTTCTTATTTGTGTTTTTGATTTTTACTTTTTAAAATTTATTCATAGAATTTACTTTTATAATTGTTATTTGTTAAATTATATTTATTTCTGATTTATTTCTGTTTTTAGTTTTCAAGTTTATTTTTCTTTCTTTTCTAGAAATATTTTTACTTTTTTATATTTTATTTTTATTTTACATACTCTGTTTTTAATTTTATTTCTTGTTAATTTTTCTTTTAATTCAATTTTATCGATAATTTTGTCTTATTTGGAATTTCATTATACTATATTTTTATTCTATTTTTTATGATTTTTATTATATCATAACATTCACATTTTATTTATTTATTGCTTGATATTTATTTTTCGTTCTTAAAGTTTATGTTAGTTTAATTTTGTATTTTTCTTTTTCTATATATATAATATATATATATATATCTATATATATATATATGCATATATATATATATATAGATATATGTATATATATATATATATATATATATAGATATATATATATATATATATATATATATATATATATATATAAATTTTTCCCACTCTGTTATGAATATATAATAAGTATGCTTCCATTTTAAAAGTTTTAGTTGAAAATTGTTGTCTTTACATTTGTTATGTTTTAAATTTTTTTCCTGTTTATTTTTTTTTCTTTATTTTTTTTCTTTGTTGTTTCTCGTAGGAAAGACGCATTAGGACTATATTCCGAATACACACACACACACACACACACACACACACACGAAATGCAAATGACGAAAGGAGAAAAAGAATGACTACGCGGTTCTTTTCGATATTTTCATCATAACTTTGGCTTGATACCATTGCGAATATGGGTTGCTTAACGAGCATAATTTCATCCGGTGATTCATTCTCAGTTAGTGAGATCATTGTGTTTTGTGCAAATTTCATAAGCAGTATTGTTTGTCTCTGTGTGGTATCTTCGAAATATATGGAAAGATGCAGAATTGCTCGTATGGTGTTTACATGCTTTATTTTAATTTTTAGCTTTTTGCTCGTATGCCACAATAGTTGCATATCTTCTGGGGTATAACAGTTTTGCACACGACTTTGTCCTCTTTCGTAGGTTTGCTGGTTCCTTTCCATGCTTCAAATATGCCAAGGTGTAGCACCTTACTGCATCATCTCATTACTCTGTTGGTTGTTGTCATAAATTTATGTAAAACGATCTCGTAAAGCAAGTGATTTTGGACCAGATTTCCGAGAAAAGCATCTTCATATCTTACAATATGTTCAAAGCATCTTCGCTGAAAATGACATCAATTTGACGCTTTTAAGTTCTTATTAAGCATGGTATTTTTTTGTATGCGAGGTTGATGACAATAGGTAAACTTTCGTAAGAGAGTGCCTTGTCCATTAAATAGTTACTTTTGACATTAATATTACTTATGTTAATCACTTTACTCACATCGGTAAGTGATACCTGAAATGTTATGATGGCTGTAAGATGAATTTCTGTATGAGTCTGTAGTATATTTTCAATTTTCCGTTTCATTACGCACCAATTTCAACTCTGGTTACTTCGCACGGAGTGCTATTCCCAGCGAGCAGTTTCCTAACAGCAAAAGTGAAAGAGTAGATGAGATCCCACTGTGGAGATTGATTGGCTATTGTCGGTGTGTTTTCGCAAATTGAGTGGTAGTTTGATTGCCTTGTTTATGTTTGCTCCTGACGAATTGCTACTTGATGTTTTTTTGCTCTTTATCTCTTAAATGAAATCGTTCCTCTAAATTGAGATTTATCACTTTTGCATTGAATTATTAATTATTCATCGTTCCCATGGAAATTCTTTCTAGGCTGATGTCACTCGAACGAAAGATTTACAGAATCAAACCACTTCGATAATGGCAGTATATTCAAAGTTATAGCTGCAAAACACTTAAATACCCCAGTTGGATAGTACAATAAAAAAATTACATAATTGAAATAAGAAAAGTCAGTTAGCCTTTTGCAAGTAAAGCCCAGATTTTCTGCTTCAGTATCAACCCCAATAAAAACTAGTTATTAAAATCTCATTATGTGTTCTGAATGAAACCACCCTATGTTCTCTGTATTTATGATAAAACGCAGTGTTTATCCATATAGTTTTCTTCTATGTAATATTAATTGTATATGGGGAGCAAATTCTAAGTTTTGACTTGCTGTTATGCAGCTTGACCCAGTTTTTCACACTACGGTCCCGTACGTAACGTCCCGTACGTAACGTCCCTATGGTCTGCCTTGCCCTCTTAACCTCGTTGATATTTTTACCATAAGTTTTGACGGTGTGTGTAAACTAGCTCATAATAAAACTCCGCATAGTATTGAAGTGCCAGTCCCATCATTAACACTCATGGCACTCACATTAATTTTAAAAAAAACTTTCAAAAGGCATCTTCGGTAAAAAAAAACAAAAAAAAAAAATCTTTAATTTTTTCATATAGCAACCTTATTATCCAAGTTTACATACAAGCATATGGGAAGTAAATTAAAATAAGTTCATATGCGGCTCCTCTTAATTATGTTGCGTCAGCCTTGTAGTCATCTTGATTATTACATTATTTATTGAAATTTGAGAGAGAGAGAGAGAGAGAGAGAGAGAGAGAGAGAGAGAGAGAGAGAGAGAGAGAGAGAGAGAGAGAGAGAGAGAGAGAGAGAGTCTGAACATGAAATAGAGTTGCGTCAATATATTCTTATAATAATAATACTAATTATGATAATAATAGTTTATTTTAAGCCGAGTGAAAGTCTTTGGCTATAAAATACACGCAATTTACTCACAAACTTTGTTCTAGTCGACATGGGAGCTTTACTGCTTCGTCGTTGACAGACAGTTAAAACACATTTTGTCCAACTGAAAGGAGATGAATTTACATATCAGAAATTGTAGTTAAGACGGGCCCGTCAGTGAGATATAATTTGTATGAAGTCAACTGCTGTGTGATTAACACTTCGATGCTACTAATAGCCTCAATTCAACCAGCGACCATAACATTGCGAATAAAATTGTTCATCCATCCAGTAATCAGCATTGTCGTTGGGTAAATTACTGGTCGTCATTGTTAGCGCTGCTCTGTGAAGCCCAATCTTATTCTCCGTCGTATTTCGAGTTTACCCAGGGTACAACAGAAGCAGTCGGCATTTTGCTGAACAGGAATGAGAAACCGAATATAACAGAAAAAGACTTTTATTGCTGTTTCTTATAGTATGGCCTTTTCAGGACTCACTGACATAGCCGTCTCTTGTTCTCGTATAATTTTAATGCAACGTACTCGATTGACCATAGTATTTGTAGCTCCTTTTACTTTTGCTCTGTGCCTTGACAAGTCAAATATTGATGTGTATGCTTTTCATATAAAGAACGGAAATCAATCAAAATTTGTTAGCTGTCCTGTCACTCCCTGAATTCATTTCGTAGTGCGTGACCTTTGTGGAAATGAAGGAAATGTCATCAAAAGACATTTTGGGTTCGATTCATTTACCTTGGTGTTGCAAGATCCAGCGCCGTCGTCCAAGTATTGTCTCGGCTTAATTAAGGGAATGGAATATGAATCGCGTTTCGGGCCGGTGGCGACGTCTTTGTGCTCTGTTAGGATTCGCGTTTGAATAATGAAGTTGTTGCTAGCCAAGGACTTTGTTGATGGAAGCTATTTCATTTTTCATTCACAATGAATCTCGCAGATCATCTTGCTGTCTGATGAACTCATTTAGCTTTCATTCTTTGCGCGAGTCTCCTATTCTGACACTGTTGTCTTTTGTGGTCTTCCTCTGTTCCATAGCTGTTGCACCAAACCGTTAAGACTTTTTGCATGCTTCAGGGGATAATCTTACACTTATCAACCCTTATGCTTTCAGAATCCTGTGTTTTATTCTCTTGTACTGGGTAATTCCCTATTTCATTTTGACATACCGACTTTCATTACATTGTGCCAGGGCTAAGAAACTGCAGAGTTGACTGACCCATTACCGAGCTATACATGAATACACACCATACTCATTGATATGTATGTGTGTAAATGATTGCATGAGTGGTTGTGGGCGTACGTGTGCCAGGGTGTATGTGAGCGTGCGTGTGTGAGTGTGTGTGTGTATGTTAATGAAGCGGTGGTCGTGTTACATACGTAACCCATTACGTTTCCCACGATGTGAAACCTTTTGATTAGTAATTAGAAATTTTCGTATCTTTCATTTTTTTGCAAATAGGTATATTATTCCACTAATTATTATCACGGCATTATTTGGCATGATGTTTGGAAATATATTTGAGTTTCATGAAAAATGGTGCATTCATATTTAATTTTCATCGTCTGAATAATTAATATTTTAATCCAGCTCATAATCTATTCACGGATAAATCAACTGTGCCAATAAATCGGATCACTTTCATGCCTCTTTTTGAAAAGAGGTTTGAAAACATCCAGATTGTTTCTTTTTCTACGAATTTGTTTTTATCTGCTTTCTGTTTGTGAAGGAGAGCTTCTAGAAATATAGAGTTTTATCTTATGCTGTATAACATTGACAAGGAATGAGATTGCAAGGCCGGTGCCCCCTGCTTGACTGAAGTGAAACATCCAAGTTAGAATCTAGAGGAGTAGAGGGTACCGCCTCTCAAGTCACCCTTTTAAACTTCTTGATTCGTAAGGTAAAGGATTCAAATGGCTGGCTGTTCTTTTGTTTTTCAATGGAGTCACTCCATATTATTGGAAACACGCACACACACACACATACACACACACACACACACACACATATATAAGATATATATATATATATATATATTATATAATATATATATATGATATATAGCAACTCATATGGTACAAGAAAGAATTTATATTTGAGAATGATGTGGTACCATATCATAATGGTAGAAGGAAAAAAAATTATTCAATTTTTTTCTGAATCTGTGTTCTTGTAGTTTTCTTGTTTAGAAATGTAGAATCCACTATGAGTGAATCCATCCACCACCCAAAACCTGTTATGACTACTCATTTGAGTACTGTATCTGTCCCTTTAAGGATTAAGCTTCGATACTGTATGAAACACAAGACAATAAAATTGATGAAGGTAATGTGATGTCATGTAAGGAATGAGCGAATATATTTTATCTTAAAGTTTCATGTTTATTTCACTATATTTATTTTAGCATCAAGTTTACTGAAGCATATAATTCACATATCATTTAAATCCTTCAGTCATTGGCTTGACGAAGTTCAGTGATGAAACTGGGAAACACTTCTTTTCTTTGGCTAAAACTGAGATGTAATGAAAGTTATGACTTTTGAAAGGCATGTCTGTCAGGAGAGGTTGGAGCGTAGATGCTCACAATATGATGATTTGAGAGACACTGACCCGTTTGCAACTTTCCAGCCCTGTGACTGGCGGATCAACATTTAATCAGTAACGTCGTAAGGGACTGGGCCGGGCACTAGATGTACTGGTACTGTGAATCATTTTAGTAAAATCTCATTCGAATTACTCCTTCAGCGTGAATATGATAGTGCTAACGAGCACGTGAGTGGTTCTGACCCAATGTGAGTCAGAAATTTGTGTATCATACATATAATATATATATATATATATATATATATATATATAATATATATATGTGATGTATGTATGTATAAACAAATTTCTGACTCACATCGGGAGAGAGAATCAATTTGTGGTAAAGACTGACCATCATTTTCTTTGGTATTCCTGAGACAGAAAGCTATCAAAGAAACGGAAGCTTCAGAAAGCAATTACCTCCGATCTCTTTCTTTCATCAACATGAACTCCTCCTTATCCCCTCCGCCCTCCACCCCAGAGAGGCGAACTCCCAATAATTCCACCCGAGGAATGGTAGAATTCAATAGCGTCTCTAATTGAAACATTTTCCACTTCTACGCACTACCGCTTGGGGCGTTTTAAGAACATATCACGCTACGTCGGTATCCTTAACATCCTGCCAAGGTTTAGATTGCAGGCAAGCTCTCTCTCTCTCTCTCTCTCTCTCCTCTCTCTCTCTCTCTTTGTAGGAAGTGAGATACTTATTTCTTGCGTATTTGTGTGTTCGTAGTGTTAGATTTCCATTCAGCGATGGGCTTCTATAAACTGCATTAGGACGTTCGATTTCTCGTAATATATTCATTAAGACATCAAGAATCCGATTCAAACATTCCAACATTGCAATGACCTTGTGTCTCAAATATTACCCATATTTCGAACCAAATGTGCAAATTAAACAGTACAGAAAAATAATTTCTAATGAAATATATCGTATTTATTTCAATTTTTAATTGGTGAAACAATGCCCTATTTGACTGCAGATTTTAGCACGTTTTAATTTATTTGATGTGCTTAATATAATGGCTTCTATTTCTGTTCAGTTATTATGTGTTTCCACTTATAATTGAAAATATATGAACGTGTTTAATTTTTGTCCTTTTTATTTGATCCTTGTTAGTATGAGTATTAATTACGAAGACCACTTCACGTTAAGTTATGAATATAATGTTTACAACTAATGCTTAAGGGGAAAATCTTGCACTTGTTATGATTAAGCTGGAAGTCGGATAACGCCTTGTTATGACATTTGTGGCTCTATGTTCACGGACTAGACATATAGACTACTTGAAGGCAACATTTAAATGTCTTTTCCGACGGCCCTTGTATGAAGGGGGTGGGGACCCGGTTAGGGTATGGTGATTTGTAGCAGTGTAATACGTACATTAGTATCCGTAAACTAGAAGGTACTTACGAGAAGTTCGTTGATTGATTCGGTTTTACTGTAATTTGGCGTTGGAAGAAAATGCTGCTTTGTCATAATCATTGAACCACGAGACGTCGGAAAAAGATTGATTTAGCGCGTAGCTTGGTCTGATAACAACGACAAAGACATACTTACGTGAAGACCCGGGAAACTGATGCAACGTTTGAGCTTGGTTCGATCGAGTTAAATCCCGTTCGGAAGATTAGTAGTAATGAGAAAATGAAGGACCTTATGGTGAATCGAGTCTTGGTATGCCTTTCCTTTCATCATATTTTTATAAGGAAAACGAAAATATTCACCTTTTGTCTGCATCTCTCTCATTTTTTTTATATAGTTTTTTTGTTTAGAAAATGAGAATCCATCATCAAAAGTAAATTTATTCTGTTTAATAATATCCAGTATCCCTTGTGATGCTAATTTTTAATTTCAAATAATCACAGTAGCGTCTGACAACCGGCTCGTGAGACTTTCAAAATCATTGAAATAATAGTCAGGTTCTCTTGTTAAGTAATTTTTAAAAGATTATTATCCATAAAAATTGTTACATCAGACAAACAGGAACAAAACAATTAATTTTTAGCCTTCTCGAATTGACAGCGAGGAGCGAAGTATTAATGATTGTGTTTTTCTCGATTAATTGTAACTCATTCATTTTTCCAGCGACTACACGTTTCAGCTAGCCATTAAAGGTAATGACTCCAGCTATTGTAGGTTTTAATTCTTAAATTTAAGCGTTACTTACATTTGAAACTTGAATGAAGTTTAATCACCGGAAAGTAGCCTTTGATTTTCCATAAAGACATCGTAGAGATAGTCGTTTTGAAATCTGGAACTCTCGATTTTGCAAAGGAAATCCCATGTCTGATTACTCTCGCCTGATGTACTGTTTAGCATGGAAGTGTGAATAAATGTTACTATCCTCATAAAAAAATCGAATGAAATATAATAGCTGATTAAATGCTTAATGATGCCTTTAGCTACAAGTGACACAGTTTGAATGAATAACGCCCAGAAGACAATTTTCACAGGATAAACTCAATTAGAAACAATACAGTGGTACCTGTAAATCAAATAGATAACCTTTCACAAGCATTCTGTATATAAAAAAACAAATTCACCAAAACAAATACCGTAAACATAAGTTAGGACAAAATATGACAGATTTATACAACGACGAGACGGCAAGTAAGAGACAGTTACCTACCAGGTATTCTTGCAAGTGGAAAAGTAGAATTTGACATTAGAGGAAAATGGAGGGTTGTCTATATACAGTCAGATGTGTTTTCTCACACCTGCAGAACTGTGAAAAATTCTATATACAAATTTTTATGAACGAATACTTTGCTGTTTTAAGGTTTTCGGGGATAAGTTATTTTGTAGCTACATCATATTTTCTCTTCCCAGCATGACGTTTTCCAATGCTTAACGGATGTCTGTAAGAGTCGTGGGCTCTGTCATGTCTTGGAAAACGTCTCCTGGTATTGTCAATGATCGACTGTAGAGTGCTTCTGCTGCCAATGTGTTGAATGCTGCGTGTAGAGGGCTGTTTTTAATCTCGGCAAGACCCAAGGTAATTCCTTTCTCCAACTCCTGCCTTGACATCTGGTGGTGAGTGCTGATTTGAGGGAGTGTTGCAGCTGCTCCACCATGCCATTCGCTTCTGGGTTGTATGCTGCTGTGTGAATGAGTTTTCTCCCGAGGCTGGTGGTGAGGGTGCTCCATAAGGTGGAGGTGAAGTTAATTCTTCTGTCATATATTATGTACTACAGTACTCCGTGCCTGCTGAGCCAGTCTATTAATGCTTTCACACAACTCTCTGCTGCCTTACCTTTGTTGCTTTGGGCCATCTGGTATTCCTGTCAACGATTGTGGAGAGGTATCTGTAACACTGAGAGGTGTGCACGGGTCCCACGATGTTGATGTGGATATGGGGAAGCCATTGCTGTGTTGTCTGGAACTTTCTTATCTCCGTCTCTGTGTGTCTTGTTATTTTTTATGTTTGGTATGGGAAGCATTTTCTTGCCCACTTATTGATGTCTACTTTCGTTCTCCACCAGATGTACCGCTCCAACAATGTTCAGGTGGTAGATCTGCCTGATGTGCGGGACAGACTGTGAATGAGGTTAGAGGCTTTCTTTCTCAACCATAATGCTAGCTATGGGCATGGGTGTCCAGTACTCATCTTGCAGGCAATGGTCGTCTCTCTGTCATTGCTGGACGGGTCACTCCACATAAGGGTGGGAGTCTCCTGCCATAGTTGCTGTAGGTCCACATCATCCTTCTGAGCCAATGCTATTTAAGGATATGATATCCCAATCTGGATGGTGTCGGCTGAGCTTCAGGAAAGGGTGTCTGACATGTTGTTAGAAGAACCCTTTAAGTATCTGATGGTGCAAGAATGTTCTGCTGTCAATTATAGGTAGCACTGCTGTCTTGCTGACATTCCATCCCGCTTTTGGTAAAGGTGTTCCAGTGGTTGGTGGTCCGTCTGCACCACGAATTGTCATCCTTCTAACGTGTGTTAGAAGTGACAGATTGCTCTGTGGACTTCCTGTAACTCTTGGTCGAATGTGGAGTACTTTTATTCTGCTGGTGATAATTTGCTGAAGAATGCCAATGGTTGACGACCTTTGTCTGTGTCAGTTGAGTACTGTGCCCATTGCCGTGCAACTCGCATCTCTTGTTAGGGTGAGTGGTCTCTGTGGTAATGAAAAGACTAGTGTGGCTGCAGAGGTGATTGCTTTTTAGCTAGTTTGAAGGTTTTATCTTGTTTTTCATACCCACATAGTTTATTAGATTTTCATTTTAGACACTCATATATTGGGGCCATTGTTTCAGCAAGGTATGAAACGGAGGTAATAATTAATAATTCCTGTGAATTCTTGGACTGCTTTGGTTGTTGGTTTTGGGAAGTCGATGAGTGCTTGGACTTTTGTTGGGAGGAGTGTGACACTGTTGGGGCTTATTGATTCCTCTTTTGGTTTTGACTACTATTTGCAATTTTTCTTTTTGGAATATGAGTCCATTTTCTTCAAGTATTTGCAGGATCTGCCTAACATTTCTCATGTGTTGTTTGATATTGGGACTGAATATCAGTCTATTGTCGACGTAGACAACGCAGGAGGGTAGGTTGCCCAGGATTTTGTCCATCAGATGTTGGAAGGTCGGACCTGAGTTTGGAAGGCCGAAACAGCTGTAGTTGAAGATGTATGTGCTGAAAGGGGCTATAATGGCTGTTCTTTCTATGTCCTCCCTTGTGACCCTGACTTGGAAGTATCCCTTGAACAGGTTGATCTTCGTAAATATTTTGGTACACTCCATCTGATTGGTTACGTCAGTAATGTTCGGCAGTGGGACTTGTCAGTTTTGATGCTGAGTCTCTGGTAGTCTCCACAGGGTCAGCATGTGTTGTCAGGTTTTGTTTCTTTGTGTAAGGGAGATGCCCAGGGTCTAGCGGCTTTTTGGCATATTCCTGCCTATTCCATGTCCTGGAAGGCTTATTTGGCGTGGGCGAGTTTTTTGTGGGCCAAACATCTAAAACAGGTGTGCACTTGGAGACCTTCGGTGACTATGTGATGCTGGACGTGGTGCTTTGCGCGTTTGGTCAGGTTGTGCTACAGGTCGTCCTTTAATACCTCTGGAAACGCCTGTACAAGGTGACTTATCTGTGGTGCTGAAGTCAATGTGAGTGGGGCTATATGTGAGTGGGTTGTACAATCAGCTGCTGTATCGCTATGTCTACCAGCACGTTGTGTTCTTTTAGGAAGTCTGCTCGTAAAAGTGCAATCGTTACATCTGCCATGACAAACGTCCAGTTGTACTGCTCCCCATCAAATGACCCTTTGAAGGTCCTTTTCCTGTATATTTTCAGCGGAGCTCTGCTGTCAGTGGAAGCTTTTAGGGTTCTGGGGGTTGGATTGAGCCATTTGTGTGGGTTGGCTGGCGTGAATGATTTGAATACACTGGTGTCAATTAGGAACTATGTATTTGATGTCTTGTCTAGGACAAAAGAACATGTAGAGTAATCTTGCCTGTACTTGGAAGAAAGACCTGTGGAAAGCAGGCTTGGCATCTCTTACAAGGCAACTGGTCTGCCCACTGCTGACGTTTATTTTGTTGGGTCACTACTGTGACCCTTTTACATGATTTTTGGCATGTGGCAATCAGTCCCATTTTCAGGATTCACTTCCGAACCTACAGTGGTAGAAACAAATGCCTTATGAATGTTCTTCTGTTTTGGGCTTGTATGTTGGGATGTGGCCCTTTGGATCGCTGTACATTTCTGTGTCATTCTGCTGCTGTGGCCGTGGGGTAGCTGTTAAGATTCATAGTTAATGCGTTGGGGAGGCTGCTACTTTTTGGAGGGGTATTTTTGTAAGTAGGACTTTTCTCTCAAGGTCCAGCGTAGTCTCTAGGTGGCCATCTATGGCGGGTTTTGTAACTAGCCACTGTAGTTGTTTGTAAACATGCGATGGCTGCTGTCCCTACATTGTGTAGGAATATCCTAGCTCTGAGGGCAGGTGACATGCTGAAGGGCGACCTTAGTTGAGACTTCAGCGTTTCATAGGTGATTGTTGTCTTTTGGTCAGTGAGCAATTCTACAGTCTGCTTGAAGATGTCGTCTGGGAGGAACTCGAGGACACCATCAGCTTTGTGGGATAAAGAGATCTTTTTAGACCTGAAGATGGTTTCTGCTCTGAAGAACCAGGCCTCTGGGTTGTGGGTTTTGAAGGGTGATAGGCAGATGTTTGATGCCGCAGCATTGTCACTGGGTGGGCTGTGCTGGCGGTGGAGGTGGCGATCATCTACGGGGTCACCAGAATAATGAGGTAGCGAATAAGAGACAGGTTCAAGGTATTCTTGTGAGCAGAAAAGTAGAATTTGACATCAGAGGAAAACTGAGGGACATCTGTATAGAGTCAGATGTGTTTTCTCACACCTGAAGAATGGTTAACAATTCTATATACAAATTAGGAAGAGGTTTCAAATGCTTATGGTTAGAAAGTTTGCAATACTTTAGATATATCAGTAATTACAGTTATGACAAGGACAAAAGAGATCTCTTGTACCAGGAGCACTGGATCTGTTTCTTGAGAGTCTTGACGCATCATGTAGATTTGACTTGAAGTGAGAATGGCCTGAGGATCCTAGCATCAGCTCTGCACCTCACAGTACAGCATGCAATTGTGATTGCACCATGGGAAATGAACGAGTAATTACTCTGTATCCAGTAAAATAGTTACCAACCATAATGAACAGTAACCTTCATAACCTGTCGGCATAACTATATACTCTTACACCTCGACACAGAAGATTTGACATGTGCTTGTGTGACATTATCCAGTTCATGGGAATACATAGCCACCATCCTTGCATATAAAAGGAGCTATACTCTATGCTCATAAATAAATATACCCCAAAATAATAGGCTGGCCTGAAATGTTACGTCAAATACTGGACCAAAACACTTGACTCAGACAAATCAGGCCCTTTTTTTACATGCTTTTATTTAACCCTCTTACGCCGATTGGACGTATTAAACGTCGAGTCAAAATGTCTCCCGTATGCCGATTGGACGTATCATACGTCGGCTCAAAAAAAGTTTTTTTTTTTTTAAAAAATTCGCGGAAAAATACTTATAGGCCTACCAGCCGAAAACTTTTGTATCACGCGCCTTGGGGGATGCTGGGAGTTCACGGATCAAGGTGTTGTTTTGTTTACAATCGCTACGCAGGCGCGCAAGCGCGAATTTCTTTCTTATCGCACTAAAAAGTATCAGTGACACATCTCGGAAATTATTTCGTCACTTTGACATAATTATTGCACCATTTTAAATTATCCTTTACATGAAGTATTATATATGAAAATGTGCGCAATTTCATGTAAAATACAACAAAAAAATACTCATGATTGTAGCTTTTATCAGTTTTGAAATATTTTCATATAAATAACGATAAGTGCAAAAATTTCAACCTCGGTCAACTTTGACTCTACAGAAATGGTCGAGAAACGCAATTGTAAGCTAAAATTCTTATATTATAGTAATATTCAATCATTTGCCTTCATTTTGCAACAAATTGAACGTCTCTAGCACAATATTTCGATTTATGGTGAATTTATGAAAAAACTTTTTCCTTACGTTCGTGCGATAACTCTTCCGATAAATTTTTTCGTGCGATTGTCCTAATGTTTGCACCCTTTTAAATTTGCCGTTACATAAAGTATTAAATATTGAAATGTGCGCAATTTCATGCACAATACAACAAAAAAACAACCCATGGTTGTAACTTTTTATCAGTTTGAAATATTTTATATAAATAACGTTAAGTGCAAAAATTTCAACTTTCGGTCAACTTTGACTCTACCGAAATGGTCCGAAAAACGCAATTGTAAGCTAAAACTCTTATATTCTAGTAATATTCAATCATTTTACATTCATTTTGCAACGACTTGGAAGTCTCTAGCACAATATTTCGATTTATGGTGAATTTATGAAAAAAAAAAAACATTACGTTCGCGCGGTAACTCTTCCGAAAAAATCAGAATTTTTTTGTGCGATTGTCGAAATGTTTGCACCATTTAAAATTAGCTGTTACATAAAGTTTTATATATGAAAATGTGCGCAATTTCATGTAGAATACAACTAAAAATGATTGAAGGTTGTAGCTTTTCTCTTTTTTCGAAATATTTGCATATAAATCACGTATAAATAGAAAAAAAAACCACGTTCGGTCAAATTTGACTCTACCGAAATAGTTGAAAAACGCAATTGTAAGCTAAAACTCTTAAGGCCTAGTAATATTCCGTCATTTTTCTTCATTTTGAAACAAATTTGAAGTCTCTAAAACAATATTGTGATTTATGGTGAATTTTTGAAAAATATATTTACCTTCACTCCGCGCGCCGATTCGCGGCCGCAAGTCTCCGAAATACGTACATGGCATTATCCTAATATTTGCTCCTTTTCATATTAGCCTTTTTATAGAGTTCATATATCAAAATGTGCGCAAATTCATGAAGAATACAATAAAAAAATAATTGAAGGTTGTAGCTTTTTCCATCTTCGAAATATGTGCATATAAAAAAATATATATATTAAAATTTCGACATTCGGTCAAATTTAACTCGTCCGAAATGGTCGAAATCTGCAATTCTAATCTAAAACTCTTACCGTATCGTAATACTCAATCATTTGTCTTAATTTTGAAACAAATTGGAAGTCTCTAGAACATTATTTAGAATTACGGTTGAATTTTTGAAATAAAATTTTTTTACGTCCGCTCGTTACGAATTCGTACCATCATTTTGTTTTGATGAATAATGATTTTTCCGGTGTTGCTTTTATTGTTTTACTATGTATTATATATCAAAAGGATTGCAATTTTTAGTGTACAATACAACGAAAAAAAAAGTAACTCGTTAGCTTTGACCGTTTTTTGCACAGCGTGATTTGAATACAATTATCTATGAATTTTTTTTTTTCGCTACCATATATCGCATTATTTACATATGATAATGATATTATTTTTCATTTAATGATGATTGCATACTAACTTCAGGCAATGAAAAAAAATGAGCCAAAAATGAACTCTTAATCTTCAAAACTAAGCGCGCTGTGATTTTTTGAAAAAATTTATTTTTCCGGTTCCGCGCTCACATCCTCCAACCGCGCCGGCATACAGGAGAGGTTTTGATTTTTAGGGCTTCGGCGTAAGAGGGTTAACTTGACTTATGCGGCTGGTTGGATCAAAACTTGTAACTTTATTTTCGACCTGTTTCCTTCGTCCAATTGAATTAAAATTTTGCATTGGTTACTCAATCCCAGTGATAGTACAACCTTACATGATCAATAGGTTAGCAGTGACCTTTAGTGACACTACAGTGACCTCTCCCAGTATCACATGATTTGTATGAAAATCTTCGGATTTTTCATACCTTCTTTGACTTAGTAGACTACGGTAATAACTCTACGAATTTTTCAAACTTATTTTGGCCCGACAGGGTATGATAGAATATCACGTTCAATTCCGTTAGCTACAATCATCGCTAAGAAATTCTGTCAAAACTAAAAAGTATAAAGTGAAAAATAAAATTATTTCAAACAAGCTTTTTAAAGCGCATTAAAAAGTAAAAAGTATTTTTTGTGAGACCTGAATTTTCTTACAGATAATCATGGTTAAAAGAAAATAAAAAAAGCCTGGGCGTCAAACATGGAAGAAAAGGCTCTATAAATAAAAAAATATATTTCTTTTCTTGTAGCATTTCCTTCCATGTTTGGCGCCCACACTTTTATTTTTGTAGATCTAATAATTGGGAGAATATCCTGGTTTTTCAAAAAAACTATTTTTTTGTGTATTTTAATAAAAGCCTATTTATTTGTTTATTTTATCACATATTTTTTAAGAGATTGAAATGCCACAGAAGTCGGGAGTGAAATACCTTCTTAGAACATAAATTACTAAAGGAAACGCAGCTTACCACCGAGAATCTAAGACAATTTTGTTAACATACACAGCGCCGTCTATGGGCCTGAGTATGAACAACTGAAACTACGGGACCTCCAGTTAACTTCGAACATAGGCAATAGTTAAGTGCAATAACGTAAAACAGCGTTTGAACATTCAAATTCCCCTTACACTCTTCTTCTCTGTTTTCTAGGTTCTGAAATCTGCCTCAGTGCAAGAGGCATGTCTTACGCCACTTAGGGAGAAAGTGATATGTTCATTTTCTCCCAAGTTTGGTATTAATCAAATTTCCCGCTATCATTTTTAGATTTTAACTAAATCCCTCTGTTTGGAGTTCTTATTAAAACTGGAAGTGCTCTTTGTAGAACATTTAGTTGCATCTTCTTTCCCCTTTGTCATTTTTCTGCGTCGAATGTTCCCTATTTTCTACTGACACTTCTGCCTAAATCGTCCACCCTCTTAGTCACAAGGGAAGATATTGTTTTGCGCATGATTGCACTTCAGTGTAATTATATTGTTATCACTTAGACAAGGAATTAATACTCCCGTTTTCGTATAGAAAGAAATCCAAGAAAACCGACCTACAATGTTGTATGTCATTGACATTATGCTTAGATATGTGATCTTGGATGTAAAGTAATCCTGGTATCAGATCTGTAGAATGGGTTTTATTGTAAATATACGAGTACTAGGGTATTTCCCTGTCCAAAATTACGCAAATATCCACACCGTTTTTGCAACATACTGTATTGTAATATCATAGATTTTATAATTAAAGCGTCTGTTATACACAAAAGCCTAAAAGGATGCAGTGCTCTCTGTTGTAGGATAAGACTTGAGAACTCGTTCTAGTGTAAAGGTACTTGGAACTCCCTGTTGTATCTGCCTCACATTTTGTATTTTGAAAAGGATCTGTACTGTCAATAGTTGAGTTTGGAAAGCCGAGGCTTTTCAAACAGGAAATCAGACAGACTACCCAAAGCCGGTGACAATCCACAAGTGTTTTTGGAACTTTATCATATTGTTTAACACTTTTTCATATTTGAATGACAGAGTGAAACTGATTTGACATAGTACAGCAACTGTTTGATGACCGTTTTATCACACTACGAATTGACAAACCACATTTAAAAAGGGACAATGAGACATAATGATATTTATTTGACAATTAACAAAAATCAAAATGATCAAATTGTACAAACACGTAAATGGTGGCCATAATAGTATCCATAATCACTGAGAATAGAAACAGCAGTTGCTTAAGAATGGCATACAAATTAAATTTCTTGAAAAAAAAAAACAAAATGTTAAGGTTTACTCCCAGATATCCTCACAGGCAAATTCACCTTCTAGAAAGATATCTGAATGACGGTACACAGTTCGCGGAACAAAGATCGGCATCAGTAAGGGGGAATTGATGCTTCAATTGCTTGTTGAATAAGTTGTTCTCAGTGTACCCTCAGGGTAACTCCTTATCTTCGAGCAGCTTGCATATCACAACTATGTTGTTAAGGTATCGCTTAACAGATCTCTTGAGAACCGAGAAGCAATTCTTGATTTGATTCAGAAAAGAAGAGTGAGGTGGAATCCTTTTGATGATGCAGCGGTCCAGATCCTGTTCAATTCCGGCATGACAAGGTGCATTGTCCATATACAACACTGCTGCCACGGGAACCAATACAGCACAGCAGAGATAATAAAATTCCTGTACACCGCTTTAGTCACAGATGTTGTGTGGTGTTCATAGTAAGAGAGGCCTGCTAAGTTGGAAGTGGCAGATTTCATAGTGACATTATTTCCACGCCATCTTGCAGCAATCCTGTTGACCATTCGTCCCCGTGGAGCTAGTCCTTATGCCCTGCTTGTGTAGAGGTTGTAGCCAGTTTCATCCACATAGACACAATGTTGGCGAATACCTTCTCCGTACATAAACTGGATAAGATGTTGGTGAATACCTTCTTCGTACATAAACTGTGCTTATGCTTCCCGGGTTGTTTTGATGTAATTACAGTTGCGGTTAATGCGGACATTATATACCTGCTTCAAAGTTAAAAGTTCGCCATCCAAAGCCCTTGACATAGTCATATTCGATACTCTGGGCTTGTCTGGAAAGATTTCAATTTCATACAATATAAATCGTGGAGTTCATAGACGATGGGTGTAGCCTCCACCAGCATCACTTAGAAATCCTTTGACTCGTTATCAGAGCAAAGATGGCCGTCCTCTTTTGCACTGTCGGGCACTCCTTTCGCTTGCCTGATCACATTGTCCTTGGAATTCTTAGTTCTGCAGCAGTTGCCACAATCTTCTACAGATACTAAGTCAACTCTCTCTCAATCGTTTTGTTAACTGTCAATTTTTACTTGTTTCTCAAAACTTCATGGTCGTTTGTCAAATGATATGAAATTTGTCAATTAGTTTATTAAACTTTGACTGCATACTTGTGTGACTTTATCACCGATTTTTGTTGAAATGCGCAGTAATATACATCTTGCGTCAGTTACTTGTATTATTTGTCGTTTACTTATGAATTCGTCAAACAAGTGTGTGATTTGTCCCATCTAAAGTTTGAAAATGTGTATTAATTAGGTTTAATTCTTGAGCAGAACCCCAGCTGACGTATCGACTCTCATGAAAGCTTAGCAATAGGAAAATATGAGTAAAGCAAAACTTTAACATCCTCTTTTGGAAATAGTTTTGAAAATGAAATAATGACGTATATGTGGGACTTACGCCTCGACTGAATAAAGGAATTGCTTCGCAACTTGTGGCAATCACCAGTTCATCGTCTTAACCTAAAATCACTTTTATATTGTATCTTAGATCTTAACATGGGATCTTTGGTCGTATGTTTTACGACCATATAACAGGATTAGCTTTTGCGTTAGAAATTGGTTATTAATAATGTTGCAAATTTCGTACAAAAACCCCCAGTGTCTTATCTTATTCGATCGGATGACTTTGATATCGCATAATAAGTCTTGAAACTAGTTTCCATAGTTTAATATTTGCAGCCTATCATTAGATTCATCCGGTGTTTAAGTTGAGGACCCTCTCTCTTACTAGAACACTGCGTTTCTGTATATCAGTTCAACTAGAACACTGCGTATCTGTATATCAGTTCAACTAGAACACTGCGTATCTGTATATCAGTTCAACTAGAACACTGCGTATCTGTATATCAGTTCACGAAACGTCAAACCGTACACCTTTTAAACCTTTCAGCATAAGTAAACAGTTCAAACCACATGTTGTAGCACAAAATCACTTCAGCATCTCTCATAACATGACTGAACTTGACATGAACCCCGGAGGAGTTTCCTCGCTCTCCGCTCACAGCCGGGTGGTCAGTGTCGGCAGATGAATAAGCGGACTATACCAGTTGAACTACGCGACGAGCGATCGTCAAACAATTGCACATTCCCTCAGTTGCAGATGTGAGAGATGTGATTGCGAAGCCTCGCCAGATGCAACTCAGACAAAACGTTGGTTTGGCATCCCATCTAAATGCTCCAGTGATATTAGTATTACCTCGTAATTATGCGTTGTGTTTGGTCATCATTGGTGTTATCACCTCTATGTGAAGCAAGATGTGTCACCGCTGAGGATTATAGGCAGTGATTCCGCGGCTAGACCTGCAGCCATGTTAGTCACTACTGAGCATTGTATAATTATTGTGTGAAGAATGAAGGTGCCGTACGTCCACCTATGGTAACGTATAGTTAGATGGTAAATAAAATAAAAGCAATGGAGAATACAGGATATCAAACCAAAAAAAATCTTATGAAAAATAAGCTATCACACGAAAACATTTGAACTGTATTTTACAAAAAAAAAAAAAAAATAGATTAGAAAATAAACAAATAAGATCAAAACTGCAATTCATTCACTCTCCTTCTCTGCTATTATCAGTATACTCTCATACTGAGTAAATTCGAGATATAGATCTTTTTTTTTCATCACAATACAGTGGATTACGATTTAAGATTCACATATGCACGAACATAACACACTTCTATTGATTACCATTGACCTCGACCCAGTTAAAGCTTGAAAAATACTATATACCCATACATGTTCCAAACAAACAATGACCCAGCAAAATGTAACAAAAGCCCCCTCCCCACCCCCCACCCCAAAAATAGAAAACGCACGCAAACTAACCATCTAACCATTGACGTATTATGGCCCAGCAGCAAAGAAAATATAACCAATGCTCGAGGAACTACCGCCGAAAGATTCCGATTTGCACGAGAGAAAATTCGCCCCTGGGAACTGATACATTAGTGGGAACTTTACCTCTCGGAAGAGGTGAAATAAGTCTTCGACCTCCGCTGCTGTGAACCAGTTCTTCCTCTTGCTGTTTTCTTTCTGTGTATCTTTTTCCTACTTTTGCCTCTTAGTTTTTCCTTCCTGATTCTTTTTATAACGACGTCCTCTTACTGTGTGCCCTTCTACGTCCTACTTCTTCACCCTCATTTTCCTCTTACTGTTTACTTTAACGTTTTCTTCTTACCGCTTCCACCAAACATATTTCTTCTTATTTATTTTTCGAACTGATAAATAATCGATCTTTACCTAAACTTCCGTTTCAGCGAGTCATTAACATGTGACATGAGCAGACATAGAGCTAAATAAATTGGGAGATGAGTCAAATACAGATGGGTGGATTTTCGTTGATACTCAAGAGGTAATTGCACGCACACACGTTAGACACACACACACACATTATATATATATATATATATATATATATATATATATATATATATATATATATATATATATATCTTAGACCGTTTATGCAAACTTGAACGTAAATAGGAATTATGGGTATGTATTTTATTCGGAATTAATCAGAGTTACAGACACTAGAGATAATTTGCAGAGCAGCGCCTAGATGACACACAGCCGGAAGTCGCGAGTGTGTCTTGAATATCTTCGACTCTGGAGGCGTTAACTTGAAAAGTTTGGATTGACATCAGCACGGAAGATTTACTTGACATAGACGTCCGATGCAAGGGATCCGGAGTGAAAGCCCTTCCGGCCGCAGAAGAAACACTCAGAATAGTGAGACTGAACAATGAGATAGATTTTAACGATTGGCGTTCACGGGTAGTAGGGATCAAACTTATATACGCAGATACAGAGCCTCAGTGGCGCGGTTGGTGTGGTATTGGCGTCCCACCTCGGTGGTCGTGGGTTCGATTCTCGGCCATTCTATTGAGGAGTGAGAGATGTGTATTTCTGGTGATAGAAGTTCACTCTCGACGTGGTTTGGAAGTCACGTAAAGCCGTTGGTCCCGTTGCTGAATAACCACTGGTTCCATGCAACGTAAAAGCACCATACAAACAAACAAAAATATACGCAGATACCGAAATAGTGACGAAATGTAAAGCAAAAGTAGATTCCGACGTTTTCACGTATGATGTACAACAAGCCTAGTTACTGTGAATCCATGGCAGTAATCAAGGAAAATTGAAAGTAATTTGAAAAGCAGAAATATTTTTTCGGATAATATACAACACCGGCTAATTTCCCAGGTAGCAAGCAAATGGTTTATGGAGTCATGAAAATTAATTATATTTCTTATAATAAACTCTGAAGGTGAAAATATAAACAGCCGTAGAGAAAGTATTCATCATTAATTTTCTGCGGTTTTTATGCATTCAACATGTTTGTATTCCCTTAGTGTTTCAAGTGTTGTAACAATTTCTAGAGGCGAAATTTCTTACTGCAAACCGGAGGAAGTTTGTTTACCATTAGTGATATTTTCTGCGTTGCTGGTAGCATAACCTGCAGCTATAACATTTTTACATATATATATCAGATGACCGTATCTGAAGGCTCATGCAAGGCATGATAAGGTTAAAAATGTCATCGTTTGGCTAAGCAGGAATCTTTTAGCATTGGTTACTTACTATGTGGTCCTCTCAGAGCAAAGATTGGCCGAGTCATGCTCCTGGTATTTCAGTGCAATGAAACATTGTAACTTGAATGGCTTATCACTCTAATATCATGGCGGACTTACAGGTAGAGTCTAGAATTAAAACCTACAGTGAAACCTCCGCTGGGTAGAAGTCACGTGATAATCAGTGGAAATTGCCTGTGCAAGAAGTGGATCCCATGAAAACAGTATGCCTGAAAACTTCACTCTGATAATGATTGTCCCCTGAGCCCTTGACATTTGTAGACTGCAGGGATTCAATCTAATTCGGCTTAGATCTCTAGGTAATCGTGTGTGTCAGTCTTTTTCCAGCTTGCAAGTCCTTCAGTTTGGGTGTATGAAATATTCTTTTATATATATGTAAATATATATGTATAGATATATATATATATATATATACAGTAGACCCTTGACTCACGAACACAATCCGTTCCTAGACCTTGGTCGTGTTTTCCAAATTGTTCGTGACTCGGAGCTAATTTCCCCATAAGGTTTAATGGGAATAATATTAATTGGTTCTCGACCCCTACGAACCAATATATATTATGTATATTTTGCCTTATTTTACACAGATAATGTAAAAGTCAGTGTAAAAAACCTCAATATATCTAATAATATAATTTAAAATGGTAAACTAACACTATAAAAACGTTTGTAAAGTGAACACTTACTATGACTGGCGAGACTTCTGGCTTGACGGACAAGAGAAGAGGAGGGTGGTGGGTGGGGAGGAGGTTATTGTGCGGAAGGAGACCCTCCCCCATCCAGGTCGGGGAGATCTCGTTCCGGAGATTCAACTCTTCTAGGTTTTTTTGGTGAACGTTTAATTACAAACTTATCCAATGTCTGTTGCCTTTTCCTTCCTTGCATAACTTTTCTGAAATGGCTCATTAAATTTTCATTGAGCATATTCACGATCACTCTTCACTTTCTTACTTTCACCACCACTCTTCACTTTCTTAGGGCCCATATGAAGAAAATCACAAGTTTTAGCGCAAAAAATGCTAAGCGAATTGACGAACGTCTTGTACACAATGAGATGAGACAAAGAGCGATGCGTGGGTGACGCCGTGCGTGGGCGGCTGGAGGATGGCTGTTCCCATGGCAACTCAAACGCTCTCACGTGTGCTGGGCGATTTCGCGCATTTTTCAAATGTTTGTGTCTAAAAATTAGTTTGTGAAACAAAGTGAATTGTTATTTTCCAGAAATTTCCAGCATTTTTCAAATGTTCATGTCTCAAAATTAGTTCATGACCCAAACAGAATTTTTATTTTCCGCATTTTTTTTTTGTTCGTATCTCAAAGTTAGTTCGTAGGTCAAGGGTGAAATTTTACCTATAATTTTGGTCGGGGATCGAGTTGTACGTGGGTCAATGCGTTCGTGAGTCAAGGGTCTACTGTATATATTATATATATATAGATATTATATAATATATAAACTATATATATATATATATATATATATATATATATATATAATATATATATATAATATAATATTTATATATATATATATATATATATTAATATATATATATATATATATATATATATATATATATATATATATATATATAATATATTATATATATTATATATATATATATTACATATATATATAATATATATATATATATATATATATATATGTATATATATAATATATTATATATATATATATATTAATATCTGCTTAAATATCACAAAAGGAGCACGTAATTTCATTAAATAAACGAATACCACAGGAAAATGCTAGGCAGAAATCCAAGTGCTTTCGTCTTTACTAAGGCATTGTCAAGGAGCGAATGAAATACAGTTGGAAAGCATGTTACCAGATAAACAAAAGGGTCAAGAATACTAGACGGTTAATTGTCAAAAGGGTAAAAATCAAAGAGATAATCCAGGATTATTGGATATCACATGGTCACAAACTTAAACATAGACTTAACCATAAGAGAAGCTAAAACGTAGCCATACAAAGTAAAACAAATCATGTATAAAATTGAATATATTAATTTTATTGCTTATATTTATCCACAACTTTTTTCATTATGAAGGCATCGAGTTTGAATAAACCAAGACTTAAAATTGGAACACTTCCATTATTTGACTCAATGAAACAAGATTCAATTATATTCCTTCTAACTCTGTCATTACATGGGATTAAAGCTCTTGCTTGACTCCAGTTAATAGGATAATCTAAATATCTCATATGTAAGAATAATGCATTCAATATTTGTCCAGTTCTCACAGAATATTGGTGCTGTTTGATTCGTTGTGAAAGGGATTTTCATGTTTGTCCGTAATATATTTTATAACACTTTTTACAAGGAATTTCATATATACAGCCAGCAACATCTTTAGGAAATTTTGTTTTTACTAAACTCTTAACATTAATATTATTGAAAACAAGATTTATGTTAAAAAGCTTTAAAGTTCTAGGAATTTCTAAAAACCTTTCATCATATGGTAATTTTAGAATGTTATGCTTACTAAATTCAAGTTTGTAATTACTTAAATAGAATGCTTTACTAACTCTTTTCCATGCCACATCTACAAAAGCCCCTGGGTATTTTAGTTTCAAGGTAATATAATACATATATAGGTTTAAACTCAGCATCAATAAACTGCAGGCTACAGACACGTAAAGCCCTTGAAAATATCCCAGAAAAAAACAGAGAATTGAACATTTTCATGGTGATTGGAGTAATAGTGAACAAAAGAGGCAATGTTAGTTGATTTTCGAAAAACTGAAAAGGTGAAATTTCTATCATTTCTACAGACAGTTATATCAAGAAAATTTAAATTACAATTTCTTTCTTCCTCTACAGTAAATTTTATAGAAGGGACTAAATTATTGAGATTAATAACGAATTCCTGGAGATTTTCGTGGACTGGCCATGTACAGAAAATATCATCCACATACCTAAACCATATAATTTTGGGGGGGCAAAATTCTTGGTAAGAGTTATGTTTAAAAAAAAATTCCATATAATATTGCTAAGGACAGAAGATAAGGGATTACCCATAGCCATGCCAAACTTTTGTACAATAAAATTCCCCATTAAAACAAAATTTACTATGTTTGATACATAACCGTATGAGATTAATGAGGTCTGTTATAGTTAAAGGAATATCATAACTTTCTAATTGTTCCTCCAAAAATTCAAGTAAATCATCTGCAGGCACTTTTGTAGATAAAGAGAATAAAGAGACAACATCAAAACTGGCCATATTAAAATCAATATTCAAATTTAAACTATTCAATTTGCTTATAAAATCAACATTGTTTTTTTATATTCGTGTTAGAAATGTTTCCTACCAAAGATGCAAGAATTTTTATAAATCATTTAGTTAAATTTTACATTACTGAGCCTACTGAACTAATGATTGGTCTGATAGGGTTATTGATTTTGCGTGTCTTCACTAAACCATATAAGTAAGGTAGGGAGGAGCATTGAGGTGTAAAATGTTTAATTAAATGGTCCAAGCCCTTTAGAATGGATTTAATTTGTTTACTAAAATGAGAGTTCACTGTCTGTGTATGATCGGACCTTAGTTTCGTGTTAGTGTCACCATCATTTAATAATACCAATATTTTATTTATATAGTCACTTTTATTGAACATTACCACCGCATTAGGCTTATCTGCTTTACTTACTTGCACTGTTTCATCTTTTTTTAATTTTCTTATAAGCATGGAGAAATCTTACGGGCGCATTAGGGGGAAAAGGCTTGGCTATAGCAACATGCATAGATTATGATTAAATTTTTCCAAATAACAAAACTTTTGAAATATCGACATAGTCCAGGTTACCGTTGAAAACGTCAAAGGTTAATCCATATCCCAAAGACGCTGTCGTAGCACTATCCACTGGTTTGTCTAGTAAATAAATCATTAAGTCCACATTGACATGCTTAGTCCAGTCGGTCGCTTTCAGCAATAAGGTTCTTCAGCTTGAATTGAAGCTTATTTTCAAGACGGTTGTAACACTTCCTCAATTTCCTGTAGCAATAATCCAGCTTCAGATCCTTCCACTCCACAGGAGCAGTCAGATTAAAGCCATACCGTTTGCTTCTAAGGGTACGAAACGCATCATCTACTTCCCCTTTTGTGATGTCGATGTGTTTCTGAAGTATGATACGTTGAAACTCATCAAAAGGTCACTCTGCCAGACGAAGAATTCTCATCGGTAAAATCGACTCGGCAAGACTTGCTCGTTCATACACTTACGTAGAAAGTTAAGTCGAAGTTTCAGTTTGTGAGCTATGATAAGGGCATTACAAAAAAACGTCACAAATAAAACAAGGCTCAGAAAATTCACAGAAAATGAGTAGAAGTTGTGTGTGGCTTCCATTATGCTTAAAAATCACAGTATATGCACATGACTTCATTAAATAAGCGAATACCACTGGAAAATGGCGGGCACCACTGTCATCAAGTTTGTGGAAGAGGGTGTAGTCTGCCCTCCTGTCATGAGAAAAGGGTAGTTAACCATTGCGGTCATGGACAACAACAATCAAAACCTTTCAGCAACTATGGCTACTACCTCTTCTCATGGGAACAATATTTCGATATTCTAGCACTTTGGCAAAGACAACCGGGAGGAAGAGCGACAGCCATTAGGTACAGTTTGGGCCAGAGAGGGTAAAATCTGTACCTGAGCTATATAACGCCTTCACAAAGATCCCGCCTCCCCTCCTTCCTTTTGGTCCAAAATCCCAACACCACCACCAAGTGATGCAGTGCCAAAGCCAGTCCCAGGCCTACTAGGACCACAACTGACCCTGGAGTATGAAATAAAGGAATGAAAAAAGCATGGCAGACATGAGACATTTTTGCAGAGACCACTCCAACTTTGAAAATTGTGATTTGACAACTCTGGAGAAGTTTGTGGTCCTCATGTACGACAGGATGAGGCCAGATTTGACTTCTGTGCCAGAACACAGAGACCATATGAAGCCATCCTTCCAACCAGAGCAGCTCTGCTTTAACACACCAAACGTCCAGCATATCAATCAGGCTGTGTTTGCGGTCAAGCAATTCTGCACTAGCCATAAGCACAGATTCCAGCTGACTGGGGTTGGGAAAAGATTGGCGAAGACTAAACAAGATATTTTGTTATCATACTCCATACAGTCTTGTGCTGGTATGCTTTTCAGTAGCATTATGGGATCCCTTTCCTAGATAAAATATAGATAGTTTTTGATCCAGAACGAGGCCATGAGGTAAACACAGAAGTCGGCCATGTTGTAAATAAGCTGTGTTGAGTAATTGCAATGTTTATGAAAAGAACGGTTTTTCAGAAATTTGTAATGATATTGTACTTATTAATCCTTTAAATATGGCGGACACTTGCAGTGTGTTTGGGTGTCGCAATAAGTGAAACAGAGACGACAAAATTTAATCGTCCCTGCTTTTGTGAGAAATCAAGGAGATGAAACTCAGATCACTTTATTAGGGATGAGTGTTAATAACGATAACTGTGAATAATTAAGAAAGCCTAGGGCATAAATATTTCATAAAGTAAGTCATTAACAACTACTGTGCTCTCTGTCAAATGATAGATGATTTACAGCCGCTAGGAAGTTATTTTGGTCAAATATTTAAAACTTGAAGTAGTGGATAGTGAATTAAGCAATTCTTGAAATTGATATTAAATATCAAAAGTGCAAAAAATGGCTAGTGTTGTAGAAAATTCTCCCCCGACTGGCAATGTTCCTATATCCCTAGATGGGGTGGAACTATGACGGGCGATATCAGCAAACATTTAAGTGAAGGTCCAGCAAGATCAGGTTGGGTTTTACAATTTTAACACAAGATTAAACAATGTAAATTGAACAAAATACTTGAACAGAAAGGCGGACTCGCGCCAACAGACAACGAACAAGGAATACAACTTTAAAATAGCTGGCCACTAGGTCCCAAATGCACACAAGAAAGAGAAAGGAAAGTCTCAAAAAGAGAGAAAAAAAACCCTGGAAAATCCCATGACATCAGTCTCTAAAAGTGTCACGCAAATAATCTTATTGGTGCAACATTTCGCCTATTTGATTTCTTCAGCATCAACATTCGCATGAACTAAAATATTTTGTGCCCAAAATTGCATTCCCCACTTAAATCGATGTAGGGAAATGTATTAAATTGTATCTCAAATTTGCTAAATTTGGCTTTTTTCCTTTGATTATACAGAATGCATGATACACAATTACACATTTCATACAGTACATACTTTATAAATAGCTCTGTTATAGTATATTTGTTTTAAAGCAAATTTGTTTTAGAAATTTCATGTCATTTACAGCATTTGTAATCATAAAGGCAAGGTAATGCATTTCTTAGGAAATACTCTCTCTCTTCTCTAGTGCAAAGAATATCTTTGAGTTTTGTTACCCCAATGAGATGTAATAACCTTGGGCTAAGACTACAACGTTCGTGTATCGCTGTTACTGTTTGTACGTTTATATGAAAGTATGAACACATATGATTCTACTTTCAATTAGTACATCAAATATTATGTGGAAACACAATTTGGCTGAATATCATCTTTAACAATTAAATGTATCTAAGTGATTGAGATTTATTAAGTATCTGCATCTGCGGGGGTATGGTCATCAAATATCCGCATCCACAAATTTAAAAGATTGATATCGGCAGCCACATATCCCATTTTCAGATATCCAATACATCTTTAAGTCATACTGTATATATATATATATATATATGTGTGTGTGTGTGTGTGTGTGTGTATGTATATATACATATGCTGCTCATGAGCCTGATTTTATTTTGGTTTTTTTACAAATATAAGAGATATGTATTTATGTACTTCTGTATGAATACACTAATCCAGGCAAAAATATCACAGAAAAGAAGTCACAGAAAAAAGTTACGATAATCTTTCTTAGATAGTGACCCCCCAGGGTTTTAACCTGGTATATATCCACCTTTGCTGCGTGTGTAATTCTAGCTTGTAGGAGTTTTTCTTTTTCTTTACCCGGTATGTATCCACCTTCGCGGCTCGTTTAGTTCAAGCAGGTTGGAGTTTTTTTTCCCCAGTATGTATTCCACTTCATGGCGTGTTTAGTTCAAGCCAGTCGGAGGTTTTTTTGACCTGCTATGTATCCACCTTTGCAGCGTCTTTAGTGCAAGACTGTTGGAGATTTCCGCATAAACATATCCTAAATACTGTAAATTTTTCCCATGTGACTTTTGTTTCCTGTGATTTTTTTCTTTGTCAAAATTGTGAATTTTTCCCGTTACTTTATTACGGGCCACCGAATATACACATCACCGTTGCCTATAGTGTTATACACATGTTTCTCTTTAAAAGAAATTTGAAACTTTTATCATATCTCTCGACTTTGCCTTGTGCCCTTGCCTCTCGCCTCTCGATCTTTCAGGGGGAACTGTTATGTCAACTCAGTCGTCCCTTTAGCTGTAAATCTTAACTTTGCCGAAGTTAGTGGCTCAGAAGTTTTTGGGATTTTAGAATTTCTGGGACCAGGCAAGTGCTCCCAATCTCGGCTGCGTCGCTAATTACTTTCCGTTTCTTTTACCTTCATACAGCTTTTTATGGGGAACGGAGAATTTGGAATCAAGATGAACTCTGGTTTAAATGTACTGGGAAGTTAATTCAAAGGAATATATATATATATATATATATATATATATATATATATATACTATATATATATATATATATATCATACATATATATATATATATATATATATATTATATATATATACTATATATATATATATATATATATATATATATATAATATAATTATATATAATATATATATATATATATACTATATATATATATATATATATATATATATATATATATATATATATATATATATATAGATATATATATATATACTATATTATGCTTGTGCCTTGTATGATAAGGCGCCCTATGAGGTAATGTTAGACTAGCGATAATATACGCTAAGTCGGTTGGTATTGCACTTCCATCTTCAATGGAGTGTCTGGGGTTTGTAGATCATTTACGAAGTCGGTATTATCTTGTTGGTTATGACGACGATGTGTTAAACTCATGGTGAGGAGGTTCTTGTAGAAAACACGAAATATAAAACTATATGTATTATTCTGAAGTTTTACATGGTGAAGATCAGATATGATTGTACAAGTCTTCTAATAACGATAGCTTGATCGCTTCTGCCAATGATGATGGCTAATCCTATTCCTCTACATGATAAAGCTTAGGTAAAGAGGTACAGGTCTTCTAATGACGATAGCTAACACTGTTCTCCCTGTCTACCATCTCTGTTACAAGTTATGAAGGAGCAGACAGTAGTTCGAACATATGAACATACATACAAATGACATAGTTTCATACGAACACACAATCAAATGAGACACGCTACAGATCACGTAGGCCGTTTGAATTATAGGTCGGGGTAGTTGTCTCAAGCAGGGAGCTTGGACTAATGTTTATAAACAATTGAATGACTACAGGTGACGGCATGTTATCTTAGCCTACATACTTATTGTATACGTCATCTTTAGCGTCTCTAGTCTGATCACATTCCTGCAAGCAATCTTTTATATATATGGACTAACATTCCATATTTTTATTATGTAAACACTTACATTAGCTCGGTCAGCTACCAAAACCAGCTACTGATATTACTCAAACTTGACTTGCATTTGACTTATAGGAGTGTGATACAGACACTATGTGAATATATATATATATATATATATATATATATTATATATATATATAATATATATATATATATATATATATATATATATATATATAATATAAAGATATATATATATATTAGTAAATAAAAAAAAAAAAAAAAAAAAAAATTCATGGTGTACATGAATTGATTCAAGTAATAAAAATATAAAACAATGATATTGGTAAATAATAGTGATCACGGATATATAATGATACAGTTTTTTCACTTCATCTCATTAAGATACATATGCTACAGAAATACTAATGTACTCTGATAATTGCATAGAATGAAGATTAACATGATAAAAATCATATTTTAACTGATAAAAAATTTCATATATGAATTGATAAAATTATTAATGTTTATGCTGATTGATTCGTTGATTTTTATGCTAAATGTTATATATCTGATACATTAATCAATATACTAACTCATATAACTGCAGATATTGGTAAGATAAAAGGTAACAGATTGATTATAGGCTACCTGATTTGTTTATACATATGTATATGGATTCATATAATTATGATTAATATATGTGCACTTTAAATAGATTCCTATTGCGTACACGCAAAGATATATTTAGATTCTGTTATTTATGATCATTTATATAAGAGATTCCTATTGCGTACACGCAAAGATATATTTCGACTCTGTTATTTATGATCAATTATATATAGGATACATGATACTTTATATATATAGGATACATGACCGAGGTTATACTACTTCACTTTTAACTAACGTTCGAACAACTTTTCGTCCATTACACAGTTCCAGACAACCACCTATAACCCAATGAAACGGCCTATTTTCACAGGGTTAAAACAAGGGGAAAATTTGCCTGGGCGGGTCCAACGTTCTATTTTTGCGCTCATACTTATTCTCTGCATCCTAAGCTACACGATTACGTTCGCGATGAATAAAAAATACATCCCCAGCACGAGTCCTTCGCCAGCAAAGTAGAGTTGAATATCCTACGGGTCGTAATTGTCGGAAGTATGTCCCATTCGTAGTCGATTCCGACAGCCGCCGGAGCATTCCGCATTAAAACGAGATTAACGACGAGATACGGTGTCGGTCGAAGAAGTCCATGAAATTCCTTTCACATTGTAGGCGGTTGTTACTTGACTCTAGTCGTCCGCTGCGACGAACGATTTTTTGAAGTTGCGATGTGAAACTCTGTACTGCAGGATACTGTAACCAGGTTCCATTAATCAGACTGCAAGTGAAATTATACTTGTCACAAGGGCAAAGTAAATTCAGACGACATCCAAATACAGGGGAGGGAAGAGAGCCATTTAGACCAGACTTAACCCACATGAATTCGCCGATATTTTGGAATTCAAAAGAGTCCGCTGTACAAACTTTTTATCCATGGCATTAACAATGAGTGAACCTATCCAGGTCTATGATGACTGTAAAAATATCCATAATTATAACAAATAAACAGATATCAATACAAATCCCAAAGAAAATTCGATATTACTGGTAGTAAGTTACTAGACAAAGAAGTGGAAAACGGAGCTAATTGTAAGATTGCCAGGCAACATAAGAGTCAAAGAGAAGATTAATCATGATTCTATGTGCCCTAACAAAAGTTTCATATTCAATTTTCTCGTGCGCATCCTCTGAGGTTAACTTTTAAAACATTATTAATAGGTAGGAGATGCAACGAAAAAAACCCACTATGTAACTAATTTCTAAATAAACTTTGGGTTTTTCAAGAAAATGTGACATTTTCCCATGAATGTTTTACTTGAATTGTAATAGGCTAATGTTGCAAGTAAATATTTCACATATATATCTTGATACTTCTAAATGTCTATGAGGTTCAGAAAAATTAATTCATTTTGTTGTTATAGAAATTCTATTTGCTTATTTTGTTATTAATTTTAAAATGATTGCAACTCCTTAGCTAAAGTTGCATTGCGCACACCGATAGACACTTGTACCTAACGTCTGCCTTGTCCATGAGAAGTTCGGGCTAAGCATTCCTTTCTCCAGTCAATCTGTTTTGCAAGCAGAGACGACACACAGATGAAGCCTGTGTAAGCAGATTATTGAGGTTAAAAGGAACAAATGCTGATACGGCAATGATGACGTCGTCACTTGGCAGGAGATTGCTCTCAGCCAGCTAAGAGTTACGTTACTTGCTGTAACAAATACGACTTTAGGATAAATTTTTTGTTTTTTAATACTCGACCCACATGAGAAGAATGTCTGAAAAAAAAACAGTACCAAAATTGAACAATATATTAGTTTCATGTTGGAAAACTGCATAATTGTAATTATGTTAAATTAAATATTCCTTATTCAAACTATATGAAAAAGGTTTCCATACAAATTCTATATATATTATTAGCCCTGTATAAGATTCATATAGGATTATTTCATAGATAACATTTTCACTTCTAGACTTCCTGACTTTAAAATCTCTTTTATTTTATTTTATTTATTTATTTATTTATTTATTATTATTATTATTATTTTTTTTTTTTTTTTTTTTTTTTTTTTTTTTTTTTTACATTGACTACGAATATAAATCACCGGGACAGACAATATGTCAGTAGGTTTTGATATGTGTTTGAACTTTTAGCTTATTTGTCATTACTAAAGCGTTAAGTTAGAGTTCAAATCTTTACGCATATATATTGGATATTTAATTATCTATGGTTACGTTTTGCTTATTGAATTTATCGTGATTCCTTTTTTATTATAATTTGTAACCCTTCCGACTTCTTACGGAGTGTATTATATTGGACTCCACTTGTATCCATTTTTATTTTATTTTTTTATATTTATTTATTTATATATTTTTTTATATATCTTTTGATAAATTTTAATGGTTGGCTTGAATATGGGAAAAGTGTTTCTAGCGGCGTACCGTATAAGGCTACTTGCGGCATCAATTCTATAGATACAAGATATAAATGATAAAGGTATTTAAAACCGCGAGAACCGCTATAATCCAGTTCGGATCCAATATCACGAGTTGTAACTCGTAAGACATTGACACTTCCTATTTAATTATCCGGTATTCTACCAAACCGATTGACTCTGGGTGTGATATATTATTGGTTTTCTTAATGGAAAGGAATTCACACAACGTGTTAAGGAGATTATTATTGATTTACACCACCCGAGTCACAGATTATTATGTGTTGAATTCCATATTTACTGATTTAGCACTCATAAATATTCCTAACGCACTCAATTGCGGTGTTTGTTTTTAGTGCTATTAATTCTATATAACGTGTCAAGGAACTATTAACACTAAGAAGTGTTCATTCCCTCTGTCAGACTCATAATTCTGTTAATAATTCTACGTATTTCTTTCAAGGATTGATTTGGCACAGGATAGGCCCTTAACTGACAGGGTGTTAGTGTGTCCCTTGTTTTCATGACACGTGTTACAATCAGTTTATGTGCTTTTTATATCTGTAAGCATTGTAGGCCAGTAAAACAGTGATTTGGCTTTCCGTGACATAGGAGGGAACCCTGGATGACGGAATGCAACCAGTTTATGACGATTGGTATGAAAGAGATTATTATTACTACCTGGTCGTAAGTCATCTGCTGTGTTCTTCGGGTTTTCCTCGTCACGGACCTACATATAAAATTTCATTTGATTACATTATTCTGATACACATACTTTAAATATACTTTTGCTTTAGGGTTTCTGCTCGAAATGTTTATTGTTTTTGCCTAGCCACTGACCCTGTTTCCGTTTCGAAGTGTTTATTGTTTGGTGTTTATTGTTTTGCTTATCGCTGTTGACACTTGCTTTGTTCAGTTTGTAACAGTTCTGCGCTCCGACCCAGATATTCAATGCTCGCGATCTCTTGGGTTAAGGAATTTTCTTGTTTAGATACGGTTTTAACAATAGGCACGGATGTTTCTATATCTTTTAGTCTAATTAATGGTTCTTTGCTGTATGGTGCGGGATTGCGGGATAATGCGTCAGCTATGATATTTGCTTTCCCAGGTAGATATCTTATCTTGGCTCCAATAACCTGAATGATCATTTGTCACCGAGTTCCTTTTGGACTGTGATTAAAGCCTTTGAAAAACTCGGTAAAGGACTCATGTTCAGTAAGGACTTTATCAGGATAGCCATAGATTATGAACTTAAAATGTACTAGTGTTAAAGATACCTAGCCCTTCCTTGCCTATTACTGCATATTTACTTTCAGAGGGCTTTAGTTTACGTGAATAAAAAGCTATAGGGAAGAACTGTTTATCATATTACTGAAGTAGTATCCCTCTTACCCCTTGGTCTGAGGCGTCTGTTGCAATAAAAAAAATTCTTTATTTAAATCAGGGATTTTTAAGTTAGGTGAGCTGCATTTTCCGCTTTTAAGATATCGAACGCCTGTTGATGCTTTTCAGACCATAATAAATCTACGCTCTTCTTCGTAAGATCTGTTAAAGGAGCCGAGTATTTACATACGATTGTAATACCCACTACAGCGCAAAAGTGCTGTATCCCCCTTTTACGTTAATAAGTACCGGAAAGTTATGAATAGCCGACACCTTACCATGGACTACTTTAAGACCTTGACTAGACACATAAAACCTAGATAAACATGTTCGGTTTTTAAAAACTCACATTTAGATATTTTACTCTGAGATTATTTGACTTTGTCTCTGTAGCACTAGCTCTAGTTTATGTGAATGTACTTCTAAGGTATTAGAAAGGATTACAAGATCATCCATATAGGCATGTAGGTTATCCCCTAAAAGTCTCCAAACACTATATTGTAATTGGGGCGCAACGTAAGCCGGAGGCATACGTAAAAAATTGATAATGTCCCCTGAGTGTGCTGAAAACGGAGTATGAGGTACAATCACTTAGGTAATGGTATCTGGTAAAAGCTTTTAAGTAAGTCCAAGCTGGTGAAAAATTGATTCTAACCTAACAGAGATAAGATGTCGTCGCTACATGGCACTGGAAACTATCGGGAGTCGTTTCCTTGTTTAAGCGACAGAAATCTACGCAGATACGCCAAGTCCGATCTTTTATGGCATGACGTTTTGAGGGAAAAATTATATGGGCTATTTGATTTCCTAATGGCTCCTATTACTAACATATTTCAACTTCGTCATTTATCTCTATTTTGAAATTGCAGTGAGAGTCTATACGAAGGTACGTATATAGCTTTATGTTTGTCCTTAGACCGTATTTTGTGTTAAATTACATCCGTTTTTCCCAGAGATCACTCGCTAGTGGAGAAACTTCCTGGTATTCAGGTAGAAGATAAAAAAAATTCTGCTGAATCACCTCTGCTTGAATGACTTTACGGATATTACTTTAGATAGATTATCAGAGAGATTCATCCACGACTGGTTGGGCGTGATTAAAAATTAGCAACAATAAAAAATGCGATATTTATAACTTCCGTATCCACGATATGTATACTTTTAGGGCTTTGTTCGCGGAAATCGTTATATTTCAGAGTGTCGGGAAGGATTAAAATTTCATTTCCCAGCAAAGTCTTTTTACACGCACTAAGACATTCGAGGGTGCATGCTTCTCGAGATTTTGCGTGCAAAGTGCGACTGCGGTTGTGGGAGAATTCTGTTGGGTCATTTGAACAATGTTACGATTTATGAGACAAATGTATAGTTCCTTTATATAAGTTATTATTTGATTAACTGTCTCATTTTTGTTCAAACGGATTTTAATATGTTTGAAGGTTTATAGGATTTCCCTTTGATAAACACGCCTTATTTTGCAGGATGTAAGATAATATTTTGTATACCCCTAGATGAATCTTACAATTACGCTAGATACAGATCAATGTTTTTTATAACTATAGAGGTATCTGTAAGCGCTCGCTTATCCGGACTTCTCATTAGGGAAGTTCGAACAACAGACAGTGAGTCCGTAAATACAGGATATTACGTTTACTAAAGAAATAAAACAAGATATTCTAATTTTTACGGCGCGTACAGTTGGGCTTATCCACCACTACTTATAATAACTTACGTATTAAAAAAAAAAAAAAAAAAGAAAACCTGCTCTGATTACTTTATACGGTCGTGTGTTTCATAGGAAAAATCCTTTTTAATTCAAAAAGATATCGCTTTTCCCCACTCTGCTAGAGTCGCTTATTGTATGGAATTTGCTATGCTTTGAACACTTCGGCAGTTTTTGACTGACCTTGACCGCTTGACTAGGTGACACAGTCACCGAGTTTGCTTGTTTGATTCTGAACGGGCTACTGTTTCTATTTTTTTTTTTGTAATAATTAAGATCCTTCTCTTTATTACCATCGCCAACGTATTGTGTGTTTTTAGCATTATGTTGCTGGTTACGTATAAAGCAATGAATGACGAACTATTAGGAACTGAGCGATTACTAATAAGACAAGTTATCACTACTGCATTCAATATTAACTGTTTGTACTTCATTCTTTGCTAAAATTTGAAATAGTGAGGGATCCTGGTCAGCGCATTTAGCCTGATGAAAGTTTTTTACAGACATGTTATTCCTTGCAATCCAGCCATATTTTAAAAGTTAAGTTGAGTCATTGAGGTTCGATATTTTATATAACTCAAAAAACTCAAGGCTAAAACTGCGATCGGGACTTTGCAAAGGAGCATTTATTGTCATGACCCGAAATAGTGTTACCTCTAATTTATCTAGATTTGTACGGGTGTTCCACTTGTTTTTGTGTGGCATTTATAATCACTACGGTGCTTAACGACCCTATCCATGCATCTGTATAAATACAGACGTCCACTGCGTAAACGCATATTCACTGTTTAATATGATTTGTTACGTAAGGGATTAATAATCACCCAAAATGATAAAATTAACATAGTATATGATTATGATATTTCAGTAGAACTTCTGGAAACAGACACTCAAAGATAAAACTCGCAGTAGCAATATCTCAATGATGTAGATAATTTCTGTAAAAAAATAAGATTAAGAATGTCTCGTAACTTCAGCCACAGGAATAACGAAATTCGACCTGCAAAGGAAACACTCAAAGTTACTCCAAATGAATAAAAAATTGTACTTAGCTTGCTTTTGTGGGAAGTCACGGTGTTCCGATAACGACACACGGCCTTGGTCCTCCTTCTCTATTTAGCGGATGACCTGGTTTGGCTTCAGTTTCATTTCCCCCGTGCGCGTTGTTTCGATGATTCGAGCCTTGAAAGATCCGATGCTGCAGACGCGTTCGGTTTGTTTCTTGGAGTGCCGGAAATGCTCACTAACGATGTTTTCTTGAATGATTCTAATGAGAGACGAAGCTTGCGTTGTCGTAGGAAAAAGACACGTCGGTTTTGTTTCTTGAAGTTATTCACTAATGATGATACTAAGTTGCTTGAAGAATCTCTTGCTTTCGTCGTCGTTAAAGAGTTCTTGTTGTTTTCTAAAGTCGCTCACTAACGATGATACTATGTTGCTTGAAGAATCTGCTGCTTCCGTCGTCGTTGACTTCTTATGATACATGATTTATTATTCTGGTTTTTCTTCGTAGGACGTTGTAGAGTTCTTCTGGTACGCTGCCACCAATATTAGGGCTTGTGCCTTGTATGATAAGGCGCCCTATGAGGTAATGTTAGACTAGCGATAATATTACTCTAAGTCGGTTGGTATTGCACTTCCATCTTCAATGGAGTGTCTGGGTTTGTAGATCATTTACGAAGTCGGTATTATCTTGTTGGTTGTGACGACGATGTGTTAAACT
>NC_087218.1:58631657-58651657 GCF_015104395.2 Macrobrachium nipponense | reverse complement strand
AAGTTTTATTCACTCCTAAATGTCCTTGCCCATCATGTGCTAACTTCAAAACTAGCTCACGAAACTTCCTAGGAACCACTAATTGTTCGGTGATTTCCCCTTTACTACCTGACTTAGGACGAACATAACGACACAAAACTTTGTCCTTTAAACAAAAAGTTTCCTTACACATATTATCGAGATCATCATCCAGCTCACATTCAAAAATTCGGGTTAGTGTCTCATCCTCTCTCTGCAACTTGACAAGCTCATCCTTATCCAAAAGGCTAGTGCCTAATTCATCACCGTAACTAGTACTAGATACTGGTACATTTACTACGTTACCCTCGACAGCTACACCTTCCTCTTGGCTATCACTGTCAACATCGATAGAGTCCGGTCTCTCAGCCACACTCATGCCAAGATCAACCTCACCACCTCTATCACACTCGTTCGAATCCACAAACTCACTCTCGTTCGAATCCACATACAAATTATGACCGTAGTCTATGTCTGTATCTAAACCTGACATAGATACTACCATTTCAGGCACTGGAATCTCACTCATGACAGGATTCACATTCTTGGATAAAGCTAAATCATTACCAACAATAATGTCAATGCCATCAACGGGCAAACTGTCAACAACTGCAAGTTTCACTTCTCCTGACACTACCTGACTTTCTAAATTCAACTTCAACAAAGGACAAACAACACAAGTGTTAGGAAATCCACCTAACATGACTTTTTCTTCCATGTTGATTTCTACCCTGTTCAGTGCACTCTCTCTCCTAATCAGTGAGACAGCAGCTCCTGTGTCTCGAAGCAAGACCACCTCTCTCGAATCTACTCCTCCAAGAGAGGAAACTACGCCTTCTGACAGAAATTCACCAAAAAATTTCCTAGTTTCTCTCATCACATCATTCCTACTTGAGGAAAGGTTAACTAGAGACACTGGTTTCTTACCGTCCTTCCTTTCTACTGCACGATTTCTTGCTAAATGCCCTTTCCCATTACATCGGAAACCAAGTTAATTCTGAGCCACTAGATGCCACTTTACTCTTACAAACCTTAGACATATGACCTGGTTTTCCGCTTGTATAACAGGAATAGTCACTTTTACTCCCATTATTATTACTAGAACTGAAACCTTTACCGCTTTGTACTCTACCAGACGAAGGTTCATGTCGTTTTTTACTAACACACAAATTATGAGTTAGACTATATTCATCAGGTAACCTAGATGCTCCTGCAGAAGATACTTCTCGCCTATCTTCTATATAAAGCTTAATCTCAGGGGATACGTTATCTTTGAAGTTTTCTAACAACACTAAGTTCTTCAAACCATCAAAAACCTCAACTTTAGTAGAAGTTAACCAATCACAAAACAGCCTTTCTAACTTCTTACCGTATTCTACACACGTAATATTTTCGTCCTTTCTCAGACTTCTATATTTCTTACTGTACGCCTCCGGTGCTAACCTATATGTGCTAAGAACAGTTTCTTTCACAATATCATAATCATCACATTCCTCCTTAGACATACAACTATACACAGTAAGTGCCCTACCACTCAAAACTGACTGTAAATATAAAGTCCACATTTCTTTAGGAGAACCTACTCTTTCCATTAACTTCTCAAAACACATGAAATATGTCGTAACATCTTCTTCATCAAACTTTGGTACTAATTTCAACACTGCACTCATACCTAACCTATCAATTTCATTTTCGTTCTGGCCTGACTGACTGTTAAGAGTGCTTTGTCTTAACTGAGTGATTTCCAACTCATGCATACGTTCTTTCTCTCTTTCTTCCTGCTCATGCATACGTTCTTTCTCTCTTTCTTGTTGCTACATTTCTCTCTCAGCTGCTCTTTCATCTCTTTCATACTTTTCCCTTTCTTTCCTTTCAACATACTCACGGAGATCATTCCCCTCTAGACATAGTAGCTTACTCGACTCAATAAACTCTTTCACTATCGCACTCATTCTGGTTCTTTCTATATTCACCCTGTTTCAAATTGTTACAGTGCTGAATATTCTAAGCAAAGTCGCCACAATGTTGCGAACCGGGAGAGAGGTCCGCTCCAAGTTCGATATTATGATAAACAAAAAGAATTCAACACCAACAGTCAAAACTGGGGATACGAATATAGAGATACACAAACACAACAAAGGTTTATTTACAAGCTTACTAACAAAGATAAATGCAGAATGGTATCTCCTATTTACATAAAAAAGGTAAAATCTTACACTGCATGAACTGGGGGAACAGTGAGGAAGTGTTAATACTTGCTGGCGAGTTTAAGCTGACGGAAATCAATGCTCGAAGCGATGACTTCACAAAAGGAGAACTATACTTCAGATGTCTTCTTGGCACCATATTGCAGAAAGCAATGTCTATTCTTGATACTTGAAGGGCAGGAACTTCTCCAAACTTCTTGTAGAACATTTATTCCATGAAGTCTTGCTCTACGTTGAAATGCAATGGTCGTCCACTCCCGGGCGACTTGACCAGATCCCGATTAAACTCTCGAGCGCCTTTTTCTCTCTGATCCTTTGTCTGTTCCTTCTTCTCTTATCTCTCTCGGATGATCTCTGATCTCTGCTGCTGGGCTCTCACTGATAATCTGATCTGTGACTCTTACTGATGATCTCTTCTCCCTCCTACTTCGTCAGTCGTATTTATACGGCAACCTGGGGGCGTGGCTTACCAGCGAACGTCACAGACTCCCGAGATTACCGGAACTTCTTGGAAGAATTTCGACAAAGTATTGCATCAGAAATCACGGCGTTCCTCACATCACGTCAGCGCCTGTCAAATTCCACAACACTCCTGCCAATTCTAGAATCATCATGAGAACAGGCACCTCCAAAACACGTGCGAAAGCCTCTGTGCTACAGAACTTCTCGAAGATGCGTTTTCCTTTCCTTTAGTTCATAATTCTTTGCTACGAAGCGCTTACCATGACAGTACTTTAGGAAGAATAAGAAGTTGCTCCATTGGAAAGTAAATGCGGAGAGAAAGTTTACTGAGCAAATGGGTTTCACAATTAAAATTCTAATGGAGGTTTGGCATGAGAAAAGAATGCAGTCCTTGATCATTGAAGTAAGTATTTTGAAGCTAAGTGGACTATCAAGGACAGAAGAGAGGCAGATTTTAATGATGTGAGATTGGGAGGGTATTATTATAAATTGGAGAATGCTTGTGGAAGTGACTGTTGAAGATTCAGGGAAGGAAATAAAGCGATTGAAGTATGGCCACACAAAAGACATTATTGGGATTACAAGCCTGGTGTTGTGGGCACATTGCTGAAACTGTTTGAGTGCCTGATCAGGGTGTACTTGCTAGTTCTAGGTGAGGGAAAGTTTTAAAAGTAATGTGGTAAAGGAATAAGTGTTTATTTGCGTAATTAAGAACAAAGTTGAAATAGGAGATTATAAGAATTATAGGAGCATTACATTACTAGGTATGCAGGGAAGGTGTAAGAATCCTGACTAGGAAAGTAAGATAGGACAGAGGGATTTATAAGGTAGAACAGTGTGGATTTAGGCAAAGAAGAGTATATTTGGATCAAGGGTTTGTTATGAAACAATTGTATGAGGAAAAAGCTTTACTTGACATAAATATGCCTGGGAGAAGTTTCCAATGGAATTTTGTTAGAGATAAAACATGTACGGTACTAAGGGTGCACGGAATGGAAGCAATTGTTTTTGTAGAGTTTTCAAGTTATGATGAAATTAAAGAATGTTTCAGAATCAGGAGATGACTGAGTGGCTAGTTTGATGTCATAGTGGGTCCTAGAAAAGAATGTGTTGTAGCCATGGTTGTTCAATCTGTACGGAGGAAATAAAGTAAAACGTCAGGGAATGGACAGGGTGTAAGTGCAAGGATAAATGGTAAGAAAATGGGTCGTTAATGTAATGTGGGGTGGTAGATGTTTCCACGGGGGATGTTGAAGTGAAACTGCAGTAACTTTTAACGTATTTGCAAAATGCAAAGGTAGACGGTAAACAAGAGGAAGTGTTAAGTAAATCAGGAAGAAAGCAGGAATGGATAATGTGGATGGTGGAAGAATGGAAGCAGTTGATTATTCAGAGGAATTTTTGAGTAAATGTAGCTGTTGTTGGTATGATTAATAAAAAGGTGAGTCACTGAGTACGTGAGTATGAATGGTGTGTCCAAAACATTTATGAAGGAATTGTTTATCCAACTCTCCTTCATGGAGCTGAAATTTGGATGGTGAATACAATGAAGTAAAAGTGTAAGTTGTTAGATAAATTGTTTCGTAAATTTGTATGAGAATTGAAAGGGTGAGAAATACAAAGGTAGGAAGAAGTGGTTAATTGTTTGACATAGATGACAGGAGGGTTCACGATTTGAGAAGATTGGTCATGTGCAAAAAAATACAGGGTTATAGTTTTGTTGAAAAGATTATATAATTCAAAGGTGCCATTAGGAAAGAACAGATAACTTAGTGCTGAATAGGTGGAATAAGAAAGGTGCTGGAATTGAAGGGCCTTAATATCCAAGAAGTTAGAGAATGCGTGCGAGGTAAAGGTTTGAGTAGAATAGGGGTTCATGATAAGTTGCTAATAATTTGTATGTATTTTTCAAGTCTCATACACAATCCAGAAGTGTTAAAGGATTAATGTGTGAATGTTGGTATATCATTTATATCTGTAAATTTAATTTTTCTTCCTTTTTATTCCTCACCGATCTTGCAAATATGTGCTATTCAGGAAGTCTTATACGATAACTTTCATATATTAATCATTTGTTGTTGTCAAGAACGGTTTTGCATTTAAAGTAAGAACAGAATTACTGTGGCTTAATGCATGATGCAGATTTCAGAAAAGTGAAATCGCCAGTACAAAAGTTTATTATATTTAGTGACGAAAATGTTGGTCGTCGTTGGTAGCATCGTTGCTGGTGTTCTGTGAATTTTGTGATTGGTGCTTGCATCACTACCGCTGCTTCAGTTAAGCCCTGGTTTTGTGGTATTCATTGCCAGTCGCTCCTCCGAAGTTTAGGGGGAGGGTTAGGGGAGGGTTAGACATAGGTTTCTCTCCCCTGCCTGATGTTACCAAAAATTACTGGTGCTCGCGACATCTAAGCAGTTCGATGCAAGCTGCGGCTGGTTGTAACGGCGCCCGAAATCTAATAGAGTGAAAATGTGTCAACTGCCCTACTGAAAATGATAGAAATTTAAATATAAGGTGCAACGGACTTTGCCGCGAACCGATTGGAGTATTCAGCAAACAGTCGTAGGTGTTGTGGAAAAGCTTCAAGATATCAACGAATCCTGTGAGAGGATGAACGACGCCGCCAACGAAGGCAAAACAATTTCAAGCCTCAGAGGCGAGAGCGCAAAAATACCGTAGCTGCTGGGTATTAACTCCTTAGAGTGTAATATAAAGAGACTGCAGACGAAGAGCTGCTATTCCAGATCGAGAACTTTTCGAGTGATACGTGGAGGGAGGCCTAGAGAAAAGCACAGATGATCCATCCAGAAAGGTAATAATGATAAAAGACTTAAACAATTGAGCATTTTACAGATGCCCCGAGAGAAGCCAAGGTGCAGTGAAAAACATTTTCTTTTTATCCCATGTCATAATTATGCTTTAATTTTATTTCCACTTTGTTGTGTGCATATCCATTTTTATTTTATTTCCTGATAATTGTGGTTTCTTTCCTCAGAAGGATTAAAATGTCGCCACAAAAAATTAATTCTCTGACTGACACTTTTATCTCATAGTTTTTGGGAAAGTAGAAGTAGTGATTGAACTTGTGTGTGTGTGTGTTTTTTTTTTTTTTTTTTTTTTTTTTTTTTTTTTTTTGGAGGGGAAGTGTGTGGCATTTTAACTGAGATGATTATTACTAGAAGTGATTGTATTTCATGTTTTTGGGGTTTAAAATACATTTTCCTTTTTTTCCTTGTCTGTTCTTTTGGGAAAATAAAGACTATTTTTGTATCCCAGAGTTTGGTTTTAGTCTAGATCTAGCAACTTGATTTAGCTACAGAGATGCCAACTCGTGGAGGACGCTCGATGTAAGTCAGGTTACCAGGTAGTGTTTTTTTTTTCTTTTATTACACAAGGTCTAACAAATGTGAATAGATAACCAACATACTGTAAATAATTATATCAGTTGTAGTGACAGCGGTTGTGTAAATTGCTGATGATTGATTTAATTCTCTTTTTATTTTTGCGTCTGCTGGTGTTTCTATTAGTTCTTGATTTGGTGAAACTGGTTTTGGTGCTGTGGTTGGTTGCAGTTAATTCCTAACTTTCCGACTGATATTCCCTGGTTCGTCGTAACAACTGTGGGAACGTTTTATCGCTACTTCCGGTGAATCTCTCTCGAGAGAGTCAGCTTTCCGCAGTAAGTTGTTATCGAAGTCCGCCGGAAGGAGAAGGAAAAACGCTCCCCGAGTTCACCGAAGGCCTCGTTCATTCTCCTTAAGCACCATTAAAGGATTAAAATCGTACCCTCGATCTAAACGTACTCTTGTTTCAGCCGCACCCGTGATGAACCGTTTTGGCAGTGAGGGTTGACATCATTCAGAAAGGTTTGCGCTAAAGATCATATTTAAGGACACTTCAAGATGTTGTGTAAATGAAGAATTCGTCTTGATAGCCAATTTTCCGACGGAGATATTTGCATAGGTTCGTATTGCATTAATATTTTAATACATTTTTTTTAGACAGAGATATATAGATTTTTACGTACATTTTAAAAGAATCTGTGGCTTCTCGAAACTCATTAGAACTGATTGCCTCTCGTATCTGACTGTCAATATCAGTTGCAAATCTGGAAATAAAGAATTTTTGGGATGAAACTGTTGACCCAGCATCCATGCCCTACAGGAGCTAATGTGCCATCTGTGCTTCACATTGTCGATTACCCATCAAAGGTGTGACCAAATCCAACATCGCCTAACTATACTCGTTTTTTTTTTTTTTTTTCATCTATCCACCAGCCTGTGGTGTTTGCGTATGGTAACAATGCGTCCCGGGCTTTCGATAGTTACTTTCAGCTTACATTCAAGAATTATAATAATATCCTATTTCGAATATTAGCGGTGTAATTCGCATACAGTAAATTATTAAAACACTTTTCAGTTGCAAATGTGCACCCAGATATCCTTTTATTTACCTAAAACTTACACATAGCGTAACTATCTGAAGCCCGGGACGCAAACACCACAGGCGGGTGGACAGATGTAAAAAGACAGAGTATAGACCGGTAGGAGAATCTCCTCGCATATAAGGATTTTATTTCAGTTACAGATGGTCACAAAATACGATGGTCAAAACTGTTCAGTAGTGATTAAATGTCACCAAAGGTGAAACAAAACGCAGATTTGAAGTATGGCCCCTGTGCCCCAGAATCTTCCATTTATTCGTCCGTGAAGAATTCCAGGAAAGTTCCGGGAATCCTGGATTCCAGGAGCAAGAGAATTAAACAGCTACCGAAAGAGTTCCCTGTTATTCATATTTGGATATCATGGCAACCTCAGTTTTGCGACGTCAGGATTCCAGGAAAGGAAAATCCCTGCTGGAAATTTCGGACATTGCTCTACTCGTCCTCCACCTCCTCTGCCCCCCCCCCCCCCCCCCTCCCCCTTCCAATTAAATTCTCCTCTTTCTCTTAATGCTCCTATTTATTCTTCCTCCCTTTTCATTCTATTCGCCCTCATTTTTGTGTTTGCCTTCTCAATTTTCCACATATTTTTATACGATGTAACCTGGTATTTCATCATTAAGCCTGTGTACTACATATGAACATACAAGTAACCATACAATTACTCGAAAAGCAGCAAGCACAAGTATATATTTTATATATATATATATATATATATATTATATATGTATATATATATATATGTATATATATTATATGGGTATATATATATAATATAATATATATATATATATAAATATAGGAATAACTTGATCACAAAATATATAAAACGTGATGCTATGTATAAGTAAAGGTAATGCCACGGAGGAAAATAAAAAAAAAACGAGAACTGCCGAGATCTTTTGATCTTAACGACCCTTTACTAAGATCTCGTAGATCACGTTTTTTTTTAATTTCCTCCGTGGCATTACATATATATATATATATATATATATATATATATATATATATATATATATATATATATTGTGTGCATATGTGTGTGCACGTACTGGAAATGAACACCTGGGAATGTGTTTCACAGAAGCAAATTTCTGACCCACACAGGGACCAAATCCCAGTCTTTCTAGTGAAAGTCACGGGCATGAGCCGCCATTCCTCCTCACAAGTCATAAATAAAACAAGTTGTAACCTAAGCACTCCGTACTGAGGATTTTCTCGGACAGGCGAGTAGCGCCCAACATACCAGATATTTTAACCCAGCTTCCCAATCCAGTGAGGAAGAATTCCTGACGCCCTCGACTTGCACTTGAAAGAGCGGGGTTTGTTCCTGGTGTGGGTCAGTCATTTATTTTCATGAAACACTTTCCCATGCGCTCATTTCCACATCATATGTCATGGTGGAAGGGTAAGTCGAATGAAATGTTAGCAGTTCATTCCAAGCTGGGTCGGGAAGTAGATAAATATCGCTGGAATCGCAGGCGCTCATCGGAGCTTCCCGGGAATGAACCTCAGGTATAGACACTACTTAGTTTTCAACTTTTGTGACTTGTGTGGAGGACTTGCCTACGTCCTAGACTCTTACTTAAAACACCAGTGTTCAGTCCCAATATGAGTCAAATATTACATGCAAACACACATATATATGTGTGTGTGTGCGCGCGCGTGCGTTGTATGACAATACATTAGTTATACTTTCCGTCGGTATTTGGGTAGGTGGCCGACGAGGAAAGTCGCAAGACTTCTTTGATAATCTCAAGATTGTCCAGTGACTTTGCAACCCGGGCCTGTTGGGGGTTATTGCTGTCAGTGCACCTCATGCGGTGCACTGTAGGCATTACTTAAGGTTTTTGCAGCGTGCCTTCGGCCCCTAGCTGCAACCACTTTCGTTCCTTTTACTGTACCTCCATTCATATTGTCTTTCATCATCTTACTTTCCACCCTCTCCTAACACTTGATTCATAGTGCAGCTGCGAGGTTTTCCTCCTGTTGCCCCTTTCAAACCTTTTTCTGTCACTTTCCATTTCAGCGCTGAAAGACCTCATAGGTCCCAGTGCTTGGCCTTTGGCCTAAACTCTATATTCAACTAAACTCAACTTCGCAACCAGATTCCAAAACTCTAGTTAATAAGGATGGTAAAACGTTATTAAAGGAGAAATGGCCTTTAAATATCCTACTGTACAATAGGCAATATGTCTCTAAGTATTTGTCCATTTTTTTCCTGCGTGCTCCACTGTGTGCGGGTAGGGAATCCGCTTTCAACTAACATGCGATGTTAAAGAAATACACGCACGCGTAATGGACTTCACGAATTATAAGTAGTACAAGGCAGCTGCAAAGTTACTTGAATAATGCAGTCTATTTCAACCACTTAATTTAATACCATACATTCTCATCACCCTCCATATTGAAGGGACCCCTGATGACAATAGCAATTAAGAATTATAGCATCTTCATGGCGGAATGTTCTTCCTCATTATTTATTGGAAGGGAAGTGGGAATCCACTGTAATTTGCTGTAGCTGTTTGCGCTGATTCTCTCTCTCTCTCTCTCTCTCTCTCTCTCTCTCTCTCTCTCTCTCTCTCTCTCTCTCCATTTTGACACACAGTAATGTAGATATTTGTTTACCTATCTATCTATTTATCAATATCTATCTATATATGTATATTACGTACATATGTATAGACAGGTAGATAGACAGACATGCTAATAAGTGTGTGCGTGTGTGTGTCAGGAGGAATTTGAATGAGAGAGGGGGAGGTGGATTCGGTATAATAATAGATATGAACGGCACATCCCTTCCTTTGAAAAAATAATAGCAAGAGTATTTCCGGTCGTAACGGTACAACCCTTGATAAGTATTGTAATGATATATGTTCCCTAATCTATTTGTTAATTAATAATCCTTATTAATGAAGACATTTTTAATTATTAATTGATTTATGGACGCCCATCTCAATATTTTGCTTACCATTAGGATTATCACATAATCTCCGTCACAAACATCGTTTTCCGATAAATTCGTCTTTTTAGTATAATATGTTATCAGCAGAGAACAGCAAAGTTGCTGATTCAGAGGAGAACTTTGATGAAGACGAAAAGTTGAGATAAAGTGCAACAAGATTCGGAGGAAATAGAGAGAAGAGGATACCTGGGAGAAGGCATAGACGAAATAGAGAAAGAACGAGGAAAATTATGAAGAATTGGTGGAAATAAAAAATAAAAAGAAGAGGATGCAAAGCAGTGAGTTGAAGAAGAATTAAATAATGAGGAATGGGGAGGATGATTTGGGAATTTGAAATACACACACACACACACACACACACACACACACACACACACATATATATATATATATATATATATATATATATATATATATATATATATATATATATATATATATATGTATGTATGTATACACGAACAAACAAAGTTACAGCCCTTTTAGTTGCTGTGACCATGTCTTAGTAATAAGACGAGAGTACTTAGCATCTCCAGTGTTTCAATTTTCCTTTGTGGTTGTAACTTTGGTCGTGTAATCATCACGTTTTTTATTTCTTTGTGATGTAAAATCAAACATATAATTTTATATATATATATATATATATATATATATATATATATATATATATATATATATATATATATAAATGTAAGTTTTGTAAAGCAATTATAATTTTGGTAATATGATAAATTCACCTCAGAACCTGTGTATCATGTTATGAAATGTATGTTTTTGTGTTCAGATTCCCACATTTAAAGGTAACACATGTTAAGTAGTGTTACTTTTCATTTTGAAACATACGTAAGACAGAGAGAAAGAGTAAACGCTTATATGTAAGCCTCTGAAGAGGGTTGTTTTTCACATCTTGAGAATACCTTACCTAAGCTAATTTTTTTATAGTTCCAATCTGGCCTGTAACTAAACAAGGGGCCTTGTTCATTTCTACTCGATATCCCCATAGAGATGACATAATATGTTTTCATCTCGGACGTGTACACTCAACTACACCCATTCACCCTGATACGCATATTTACACATATAAAAGATTCATTCGGTTTTGAGATGTAATGGCGTGTGTTAGAGAGTGTAGCATTGCTCTCAAATCTCTCTCTCTCTCTCTCAAAGCTCTCTCTCTCGCACTCGCTCATTCGCGAGTGTTTCATTAACGTAATAATGTAACTTCCATTTGTATTTGAGAAGGTCACTCATATAATTCTTAGTAAAATATGTGTTGTTTGTGGAATCTGAACATAGTATTATTTCTTTTAGTTTTGTGAAGGCGCCCACGAAAGTGTAAAAGTGTGTAACAGGCCTTTCTCTTGAGTGAGAAGCAGCAGCTGTGTATACAGGTATTTGTCAAATGTTTTGAAGTGCACTTCGAGGTTTTATTTTACCATTGGATGAAATTATCATTTTCAATACATTTTTCTTTTGCTTTGTTCTTTTGACATATCCATTTTTATATGATTAATGTTGGTACTGTCAATGCTTTAATTGTTTTCATATTATGCATTATGTTTTTTTAGCATTGTCTTTATTTTGTTTAATTAGTTTGAATAATATTCTATTGTGTAATTGTTTGAATCTAACACTTGCAAATTAATTTGTATTTAATTAAATTTCATTTCAAATTTAATTATAGCTTTATGATTTAATTTGATTAATTTTCTTGATAAACTCTAATTTAATTTTGCTTAATAATTAATTCAAGAATTAATTAAACTTTTGTTTTCAAGTAATAACAATTTCCCTGAGATTGAGAATTTCACTGATAAATTTTGAATTTAGAAATAAAATTTTTATATTTAAAATTTATATGAGCATTCTATATTTTGGTTCCCCACCAGTATTATATTTTATTTTGTTTAGGTAGAAATATACAGTGGTAATTGTGCCGTTTCCCTCAAATGAATCAGGATCAGGGAAATGCTTAGATTTGAAGTTGTAGGAGTGATGCCCTTTAATTAAGATTATCTCACATTCATTTTAATGAACTTAGACTGATTGTTTTCTTGACTGTTCAGTTCTATAAGGGATCACCATTACCTTCAGAGTATTCAGTCGTTTAGTATTTGTGATGAAGGAATCAGGTGTCTGGCTGTAGTGAGGTAAGCAATAACCAAGTACTTGATCAAACTGTGCCCCAAGTGCAAAGGGTGTCCCAGACCCAGGAATAAAAGGGTCTCTTGTGCTAACAAGTACAAATGGTAAGTGAAATAACCAGATACTTGGCAATTTGGGTTAACAAATATTAATGGTGTCCAGACACAGTTCTTTGGCTACTTCGTGCACCAAGTATTAATGGTGTCCAGACCCAGATACTCTAGGCCACTTCGTCACAATATATATATTAATATATATATATATATATATATAGATAATAATAGATAGTAGATAATAGATAGATAGATAGATATGAGAGATAGACATAATTGTCAGGGATTTTGAGGATGAAATCCATAACCTAGAGGAAGCGAAGGAAATGGCTCGGGATATAGACAGATAGAGAGGAACTGTATCAGCCTTATGCCACTGGCCAGTGGCGGGAAGAGGAAAGGAAATAAGTATATATATATATATATATACATATATATATATATATAATATATATAATATATATAATATATATATATATACTATATGTATATATGTGTAATTCTATATTATGCATGTATTTACATGTAAGTATATATATGTATGTAATTGACGCTTGCAAACGGGTTTTTATACTCACAAATATTATACCACAAATATTGTTCAAGATCGAATTCATAATTGTTCCGGAATAACTTACACCCTATGGAAAATTATATTTGATGAGGACTTACTCATAGGCAGGATTCGAACCGTTGCCTGGTTTAAAATATGAAAGTGTCGCTTGTGTACTTGTGACAAAAATGAACAATTAGTCAAGTGCTACGAACTTACCGATCAGTTATCAGGGCGGAGGTGGGTTGATGTCGGTTCGAAGTACAGAACCGGAATTCTACGGACTTCCGCACAGCAGAATCGGCTAATACTTCTCTCGATAGCTCAGTACTCGAAATCACTGTATATATATATCGCCTCTAAAGCAGGCTCCGGTCGAATCCTACCGGTGACAAGGGCACTTCTCAGTTATTATTCCTCTTTGGTGTAAGTTATTCCCTGGTATAGTGAATCGATATCGAATGGTATTTGTGGCTCAATATTTGCGAATACATATATATGCTTAAAAAATTACAGTTGGGCACAAATGAAATATAGTTGGAAAGGTTACAAGGTAAACAAAAAAAATCCACAGAACTAGATGGTCACTTGGCAGAAGGGTACAATCAAAGAGATAATCCAGGATAATCCGAGATCACGTTGTCACAAACTAAAACTATAGATGTAACCATAAGAGATACGGAAGCTTAACCAAAAACATGTATAAAACTGAATATATTAACTTTGTTGCTTATATTTATCCACAACTTTTTTTCATTATGAAGGCATCGAGTTTAAACAAACCAAGACTTAAATTTGGAACACTTCCAGTATTTGACTTGATGAAACAAGATTTAATGATATTTCTTTTAACTGTGTTGCTGAACTCCAGTTGATAGGATGATCTAAATCTCACATATTCAAAAATAATGCATTCGATATTTAGCCAGTTCTCACTGAAAATTGGCGTTATTTGATTCGTTGTGAAGGTAATTTTCCAGTTTGTCCGTAATATATTTTATCACTTTTTGCAAAGAATTTCTTATATGCTGCCAGAAACATCTTAAGGAGAATTTATATTACTAAACTCATAACATTAAAATTACTGAAAACAACATTTATGTTGAAAAGCTTTAAAATTCTAGGAATTTTTGAAAACCTTCCTTTATACGGTATTTTTAGAATGTTATGCTTTATAAATTCAAATTTGTCATTTTGATGGTGATTGGAATAATAATGAACAAAAGAAGCAATGTTAGGTGATTTTTAAAGACTGAAAAGATGAAATTTTTATCATTTCTCTTTCTTCCTCTACAGTAAATTTTATAGAAGGGACTAAATTATTTAGCTCAATCAGAAATTCTTGGAGATTTTCGTAAACTGGCCAAATACAGAAAATATCATCCACATAACTAAACCATATAACATTTTGGGACAAACTTCTTGGTAAGAATTTTGTCTAAATAAATTCCATTTAAATATTTCTAAGGACAGGAGGTAATGGATTACCCTTAGGCATGCTGAACTTATGTGCAAATAAAAATTCACCATCAAAGCAAAATTTACTATCTGTGATACATAACCGTATAAGACTAATGAGGTTTGCTACAGTTAAAGGAATATCATAACTTTCTAATTGTTCCTCCAAAAGTTCAAGTAAATCATCTGCAGGCACTTTTGTAAATAAAGAGAATAAAGAGACATCAAAACTGACCATATTAAAATCAAAATTCAAATTTAAATTACTCAATTTGTTTATAAAGTAGAAGTTTTTTACATTCGTGTTAGAAATATTTCCTACCAAAGGTGCAGAATTTTTACTAGCCAAACGTTTAGGTAAATTATACGAAACTGAGCCTACTAAATAATGTTTGGTTTGATAGGGTTATTGATTTTGTGTGTCTTGACTAAACCATAAAATGAGGTAGGGAGGAGCATTGAGGTGTAAACTGTTTAATTAAATGGTCAAAGCTCTTTAAAATGGATTTAATTTGTTTACTGAAATGAGAGTTCATTGTCTGTGTAGGATCAGACCTCAGTCTCCTGTAAGTTTCACTATCATTTAATAATACCATTATTTTATTTACATAATCTCTTATACTCATTATTACCACTGCATTAGACTTATCTGCCTTTGATACTTGCACTGTTTCGTATTGTGTATGGTGCTCTGGCCAAGCCTTCTCCCCGTAATTTACAAGCACCCCCCCCCCCCCCCCGTAAAGATTTTCTAACCTTATAAAACCTTAAAAAAGAACACTTTAGTGATAAAAAGTTCTCCTAAAGATGTTTCTCGGTGCATACATAAAATTCCTTGTAAAAAGTGTTTTGAAACATTACAGACAACCTGGAAAATCACTTTCACAACAAATAAAAAACACCAATATTCTGTGAGAACTGGCCAATTATCAAATCCATTATTCGTCCATATGAGAGGTTTAGATAATCCTGTTCACTGGGGTGAGGCAAGATCCTTAATCCCGTGTAGCAACACAATTAAAAGTAATATCATTGAATCTTGTTTCATCAAGTAAAATAAGGAAGTGTTCTAAATTTAAGTCTTGGTTTGTTTAAATTCGGTGCCTTCATAATTAAAATTTTTTAGATAAATATAAGCAACAAAGTTAATATATTCAGCATTATAGACGTTTTCGGACTTTGTATGGTTAAGCTTCCGTATCACTTATGGTTAAATCTTTGGTATAATTTGTGACCACGTGATCTCATATTATCATGGATTATCCTTTGATTTTTACCCATTTGGCAATTAACCTTGTGACAGTTAACCATCTGGTATTCTTGATCTTTTTGTTTACCTTGTAACCTTCTTTCCAAATGTTTTTCATTTGTGCCCCAACGATGCCTGAATAAAGGAGAAAGCGTTTGGTACTGACCTCCTGCCGATCATTTTCCTGTGGTATTTTCTGTTATCAAAATTTATAGCTTTATATGGGCTTTCGATGTAAAACTATTTGTCTGAACAAACAAAATTAACTAATGGTCTTTTGAAATGCAATATATTGGGATATGATGCTCGAGGACAAACATCGATGTATAATCAAGGAATATAAAATAATTTCGTGATGTTGACGTTGACAAGAACACGGTGTAAAATCAAGTAATATCTTTAATAATAATATTTGAAAGTTCCTACTATCATTCCATACGTATATGAAATATTCCGTGTACACAAATGGCGCAGGAAGAGCTTCCTTTGAACCTGATATTATACTAACAATACCAGCCTCGCTCCTCTGTTGTTCCCATTTGGGGGATCAGACGGTTTGCCTCCAGATAATACACTCGACTGAAACAAGGGCCTTCTATTAAAGGAGCCTGAACCGACAGAGCCAGAAGGAGAGTAACACAACTTTTTGTAGATATTGTCCTATTCATACAAGCACACACACACACATATATGATGTATCGTGGGTGTGTGTTTGTATGTATGCACCCAAATATCAATGTACATGTTTATGGTATATAACTGAATTGATATTTGAGCAGTAATGGAAGTAGGACTTGTTAGTCGGGTGGTAGCATTGCTGTTGATGCTGTAATTATGGAATTCCTGTCGAACTGCCGTTTTTCATTCCACTCAGATGTCCACATTGGCTCTCTTGTTTCCATCATAAAACACATTTCTCCAAGGCCTCAGGAGGCCTTGTTTTCCCTTAGTTCTGTCCATTTGGTTAGGAGTATTAGGAAGAGGTAAATGTAATTAGCCATGTGACCTCCGGCAGTTGGTTATTAATATTATGGTTACTCTGTTTACCCAAACCGTTGGTTCAAGGTCGGTGAGGATGGGCCAAGTAGTTTGGATTGGGGGAATAGAGATTCGATGTAATGGAGTGCAGTTTCAGATGGCAGCATGGGAAAAGTTTTGCGCATATTATTTATTACGTGCAATGCGATTTTTGTACATAATTTATATTTACACGCACACTATATATATATCTATCTATATATATAGATAGATATATAAACCCTTTTCCCAAGCCTTTAGTAATTTTGTTTTACTAGAAATTCATTCTTCTCATTTTAATTAAATTATGACAGGTATGATTCCCTCCTACCACCAACTCTCTCTCTCTCTCTCTCTCTCTCTCTCTCTCTCTCTCTCTCTCTCTCTCTTTCTGGGAAAACTACTTTAATCCTCTTTCCTTGTTGGAATGAACTGCTGACAGATCTAATTCCAGGCGTGAACCCTGGAGAAATGCTAAATCCTAGCCCAAGACAAGTCAGCTGGGAGGGTGACACAGGAATGATCACTTAGGTGCCACGAGGTACTGGCAGGTTGGCACTCAGAAGTCGTCAGATGCCTGTCCATGGCACCTGTCCTTCCCCTTGCCCTCTTGAACTGCCTCACCCTAAGCACATGCTGTGGGCCCAATGTTATTTTGATGTGCTTCACTTGCCATCGCTGGCCCCACTAAAGTACGAGGAACAGCTCTCCTGACACCGGTAAAGTGCCAAGTCTTAAGGTTGTTAGTAGCCTATTACTGTTTTTCTGTTTTCTTTTATCGTGTGAAATACCTGCAGTGAGACCTGTATTGCCCATTGTATTTGTGCTGTTCCAAGTTTCAAAGCATTTAAGTGAAGTGTTACATAAATCGCTCAATTGTGAATTGCCAGAAATCGAGTTCATTTCGAGGCAACCTATGTGCAACTCCTCGATTTCTTAATCAAACGCCTCCTTCTAGAGAAGTAATCATAGGTGATTTCATTTTACAGATTAGGAGTTAGTCAGCTGTGGTTTCTGTGCGTCAGCTTGTGTGCAATATTCGCTTTCTATTGTGTTTTCCTTCAAGAATATACCATATTGCTTCTTCATCGTTTAATGAGGGACTGCTAAATTTTTGTCCCAGTTACGCTAACCCGTCTTGTATTAGTTTCTATCGTAAATATAATTAGTTAAGTTAAAACCCCAGACTTTACCTAATTATTCCACCTTTTTAAGCAAGCCTTCAGGCATATTTAATTTAATATGTTTTGTCCTGACTTCAAGGCCATAGGTTGATAATATAGAATGTCCAAGTAAGATGCGTGGATCCTCAGTGTATCCCATTGATTTACGGAGATCCCCCAGGAAAATTCATAAATATATATATATATATATATATATATATATATATATATATATATATATATATATATATATATATCTATCTATCTATATCTATATCTATATATATATATATATAGATATAAGATAGATATAGATATAATATATATATATATATATATATATATATATATATATATATATATATATATGGACACACATATAAGAGTGCATATATATACTTACTGTGTGTGTGTATATATAGAAAAAACCGTACCTACCGCAAGTTATATTTAACAAAGGTCCTAGCAGCGAAGACCATGGATTGATGGTTGAACAAGCTTGTTATAAGTGGTCGACTAAACTAAGCTAATCTATTTTCCATAATTTCTGAGTAGTGTTGCGTAATGGGAAAGATATAATTTATGATTTTGTTCAGAGTATTTTAGCTTCATGGCATAGTCTTTACGTCTTTTTCACAACTTATGTTCGTGTTAGTAGGTGGTTCATTGTCGCGAGTTTCTGTTGATTTGAATTGTTAAAAATAATTTTTAATATAACTTCTATTTTATTTAAATTTCAGTTGAATGCTGCCTCTTTTTTTATTATTTATGGACTAATTGAATGGGTTATTTTGGTACAAATTGAAGATTGGTGAGGTAGCTTGGCCTCATTTTTACAAAGAAAGCTTGAAAGTGTGTGATGAACTTGCTTAGAATATTACATCTTCAGTTTCTGTGCTCTCATCACATATGCCCGTCATTTTCTCTGGAGTTTAATTATTATTTTTTTCACGTTTTTCTCATCATTTCTTCCAGTACCCACAATGGAAATGCGTTTATTACTAAATCGTACGTTGATGACTTATAGTCATAAATGGTTTTGTTTATGACGTTGCACCTTGTTCATTCTCTATTTTTGTTGTATTGTTTTGCTAAACCATTGAACTGTTGTTTCAGAATTGCCAACAGCGCTTCATCATGTTTGTTTACTTTCGTTAGATAAACAAAGCCTTCGTAGAAACGAATCACTGTTTGTATGCATGTGTGTATGTATGTTTGTTTGTTTTTAAAGCACAGGGAAATCGAGTATAATTTGTGGATGGCCGTAGAAGTTGAAAGTTAGCTTTTTGGGATGTGAACTGACCTCGATTTTATCTAATCAGTGTTTAACAACAGCTTCTTTTGACAATCACGATAACATTAATATGCGAAGTGTGGAGAAATGGCTGTCATAGAGGAAATGCCCCAATGAAATATCTATCTGAAGCAAAATGCAGAACCAGGCCCTTTCGTAAATAAACACCTTTGCTTAAGGCAAAGTTTAAAACAGGAAATAACCCTTCAGTCAAGAAATCTGATGTTAGGGAATTTAAGTAATGAATCTTCCGAAGGCTCAATGAACAAACGAATTCTTTATTAGGCTTAAAAAAGATTCCAATACATAAGTTCAGTTAGAAATAGCGTCCATAGCCAGCAAGGTGTTTTTCCGAATCTGTATTTGGCAGTTACGCGTGATCGTATATAGGTTGTCAAATACCCAGTGTTCTAAATGTAGAGCTTTAAGATCGATCCAGAAATTTTAAAGCAAGAAAATTTAGAAGAGAATTTGGTTATGAGCCAGTATAGCGTTGGGTTGAGCAGAGATCTTCCTGTTCTTGTGATTCAATTCCTTTCAAGTGGCGGATACTACCTTTCGGTATAAGGCCTAAAACTCAATTTTTTCCTCGCTCTCTTCAAGATTCCCTCAGTTTAAGATAGATTAGATTAACAGCTTCCTTGTTCCCTTTATTATGCTTGAAGTAAGGTTGGAACACTGCAGAGAGAATTTTTCGATTGTAATGTCCATAGTCTGTAATAGGATATACTACACACGTATGCCTCAATTTCTGAATATCGAATTGTACCGTACTTGGAGTTATAAATTTTCTACTCTATTCTCTTACTGTATTTAAAAACAGCAATGAATGACGACTAAGTGTATAGTACATATTTCTTTTTTACCTTACATTTTTTCCTTCTTTAGAGGGGGTGGCTCTGGAAGAATGATAGTCTTCCTGTTCTATCAAGTATTAGGGGTGAAACTGCAGGAGCTATCTGTTTCTTAACCCCA
>NC_087218.1:58464157-58626657 GCF_015104395.2 Macrobrachium nipponense | reverse complement strand
TATATCACCCAGGTAACCTGGGTAATCTCAAAAGGGGTTTGGTAGCTTGGTCGTGCCTCTAAGGCACTGGCAACATCCATTTTCTCTTACCCCTCTCTCTCTCTCTCTCTCTCTCTCTCTCCCTCTCCATCCCTCTCCATCCCTCCCCCTTCTCTCCTCTCCCATCCCTCCCCCTCGACAACACTCCCCTCTGTCTCTACATTACCTCAGGCCATTAAATCAGACTCGTGAACCACAAAAATACATTTATTTAAGAGCAAAGTACTAGCTAAATAATTCAGGTTCTTAACAAAAAGATTAAATGAAAGATTGTACTCAGATAGCCCACTCCATCTCTCTCCTACAATAACCAACATTATTTTAGTCACAAAACTGGGCATAGTCATAGTACAGTCTAGTACACCACGAAACATTACTTAAGTTCCATTTTCAATTCCCCTTTGTCTCAGATCAGTTCCCCTTGTCTCAGATCAGTTCCCCTTGTCTCAGAATCACCTATAAGAAGACAGGAGAACACATCGATAAGCAAAAGATTACAAATAAAAATCAAAAGGTCAAATAAAATAGAACATCTTTGAAACAATATTCCAAATTCAGCCGAACCACACTTTTGGCTAAAGAATAAGTATGCTTACCCATTCAAAACAGTATTCACACACTTCACTAAAAATACTATTGCAGAGGCCATCTTGGCTCTGCCGATTCTGTAGCAATCTCCCCACCTTGGTAATCTTACTTTCTCATTATGTAGGGAAGAGGCTCGCACACACGGACGAACTCACACACAAGACACTCCCAAGAAACTGCCTCTAACCAGTTTCATAAGACACCTCTGCAACTGCCCGTGTATAGAGACAGGACAAGGCACTGATCTGCATAGGCAGCAACTTCGACATCACACCACCCAATGAAGATATGTCAGCATTTCCAAAGCTTGTCACTTCGGGCCACACTGTTTCCAAGGAGAAGCTAAACTGATGACCCCTACATTCTAGAAATGTCACAGCACATCACCTTAATTATATTCCCTGTTGCAGATGCTCGGCCACCCAAAAATTTTAGCACCTGCCTAGCCATAGCTCATACAAAACAGCTTATACATATAAAAAGACACACTGGCCGGCTCAATAACACCATAATAACTGCACGTCTTTGGCAGCACAATGTCTATCATATAAAATAAATTTGAGTAGCCTGTATCCGGGCTATAATAACAGTTGACTGTAGAGACATTTTCTCATTGAATTTTCGATGCTCCCGTGTGTGTATGGTCTGCAGCTGCACAGACTCGTGAAACACGCTGTAGAAAGGCAAAACGTCTCCCCGTGGAAGACAACTGACGACTTCCGTAGTCCAAAAGCGCCGTAAAACCTCGTAGACTCTTAGATTCTCTTGCATGTCGGCAAACATCTCTGTAGTAGTTGGAGGATGTCTTGCTGGCGTAGGGGAACGATGTATATGGTGTTTCAGTATGTGAGTCATGTCATCGGTCAATTAAAGAAGAATCAACCCTAGACATACATCTGTCAAACAATGACCTCAAAATTCTAAGAAATATTAACTGAACGTTTTCCCAATTAATCACCACTAATATAACCACTGAACTAATTTCTAACTAAAACTTGTGAAGTAACTTCATAAGATTGCTAAATCATAAATCACTATTATAAACCTGTAAAGAAAATACTAAATTCTCCAATTATATATAAAAAAAAAACTCGCCAACCCCATACAAAAATTAGCACAAACCACCCCAAACTCACAAAAACTCTACGGACTACTGTCCTCACATTTTAAACTCACCATCACTCACAAAAAAAGAAAAATGAGCCCGAAAAAAAACGCAACAAAACCCAGCCCCAAATTATCACTAAAAATGCTTTCTCAAGCTCTGATATTTCATTAACCCACAAAATCAGTAGGTAAGAACTCTTTTACTGTCTAACAGCAAAACCCTTTTACTGTTTATATAATTAACCTACATGACATATGATGCCAAACACCCCTTCTATCTAACTCTCATACCCCGACAAATTATATATCCTGCCTAAACTAGAAATGCTATTTAAAGCTTAAATCCAAGTCAGACTTGCAACCTCAGAGACTATTATTCTTCAAATATTTTATACTAACACCATATAGCCACATTTCACAAACTTATCTCCTGGATATCACCAAAGGTGCCCAAAAATTGTCTTTAAAGACATAACTCCCCCATGATACTACTCCAAGTATATAAAACCACATCACCACCTATACGGGATAAACCACAGAAAACCACAATTCAACAATTATATACCGCCAAAAATGCAACACCTCCATAAAACCACAGCACCAAAAGGAACCACAATACCACCCTCTTTGGCTCGTAAAACCCCAGATCACCACCAAAAATTATAACCACCAAAAAAATTCACCACCAAAGATTAATGCCACCCATATATCACCATATTCCTCTCTCCATTTCTCCAATAACCACATATCAACATATTCTCCTCTCTATTTCACCAATAACCACATGTGGAATAAAAACCAAGTACCCAAAAAATCGTTATATCTCCAAGCATAGTAATAAAAAAAGAAACTCTGTCCCCAAAAAATGCACTCAAAGCATCTAGCTGATACACTCGAAAATATTGCCACATATCTCCTCTCACAAAGGTTTCCATTTGCACCAAAATAAATGCAAAAATAACTGAATCCAAAACAGCTAACTAAAACAGCCCTTACCACCATAGGCCTAAGCTCTGGACTATCTCCAACAAAACAAAATACCACATGGCCAAGATATCATATCTCTAATGCTCCCCATAATTGGACTCTAAAAGCTGTGCCAGGATAATGACTTCGAAAAGTATCTCTAAGGAGCTCAATGTTACCTTCAAAAACAGTAAAAACTCTGTTTAGCATAACTGCTGAAAAGGGCAAAAACTTGGCAAAAAAAATAGCCAAAGAATTCTAAAAAAAAATCATTAATGTGCCATAACTCATTACTACAAAACTACAAATCCGAAGTGTCTAAACAAAGACTTCCCCATATTCACTATGGCACAGGCGACCAGAAACTTAATTAAGTTTCCTATCTCTGGCAAAGTTGCCACAAACACAATTGTGCAAAAGGCTAACAATTTCCGGAACATAACTATCCTAAAAAAAAATGTAGTGCCATTATGTAAACATTCAAAAATGCAAAAATTCTCCCTTAAATCTCTCTGCAGCATCAAATGGCTGAAATTATAAACGCATTCCCGAACAATGATTCCAGATCACAAACTGAGATATTTCAAAATCTGCACAAACTGTTCGGAGAGAAAAATAAATTCAAATTCGCTCATGATAAAAAACTTATGTCAGCGATGGCTAACATCCAAAAGGGGAAAAGAAAAGTCAATGGCACTGTTAACTGTTCCCGTGACACCTATAACATCTGTGACTCATGTAGATGTCAAGCAATGATCTACTGAACCCATAAAAAAAGGAAAACTCTAGGGCTATCACAGAAAAAACAAACCTGGGCAAAAGAAGACCGGTAGGTTTTCTCACTTCCCTGAATTTCACTTTTACCATAGTCTCTGAACAGGGCATTAACACACTATCCTCTGATAAAACACTATTATATCTGTGGTTAGTACCTCCCATATTACAACCCATAAACATCACCACCCTTAGTTCTCAGTACACCAACCCCATGGTTAGTATCAGAAATAACACCAATATTAGTATTCACCAGTACCACCAACATTACCAATATCACCACCCATAGTATCATTGTCACATTCACCAAAATTATTACCACCGTGAACTCCAATAGAATCCCCGTAAATATCTCCTGTAAATATCTCCCGTAATAATTCCCCGCAAATATATTCTGTATCACCAGTATGGGCTTTAATATTACCACTCACAAGTATCATCACCAAACACATCACCATTAGCAAATAATCTCTGTATCCCCAGTTCTAATCACGTCCTCTGCCATTGCATAAAGGCATTCTCCAAAGCGCAAGGAAAACTTGCACCATTTTCATTTATATTCATTTTCTCTGTACGCCAAAGATAGAACAAAATTTGTTCTAAAATAATCCTAACAGGCATATCACATCATCTCTTAGTGGCTATCAGCTGATGGCATTGAACTTGTTATCAAGGCCAAACTCACTCCCTCAACCCCGGTACAAAGAAAAAAGAATTCACCCTCCCTTAGGCACTACCCCTTGGATGGCTCAGCAAAAAAATACGCTGAGTGCGTATGCATGATAGAGCGCTGTCTCCAAGAGCCAAAAAAATGCAGTCCATGCACCTCGAGAACTGAACTGCATGTATGAAACCTTCATATGCATACATATGTACTAAAAAAAATTAATGCGTCGCCTTTAAACATGTTCTAAGAAACTTATCACGTTCTGCTTCTATGGGAAAAAATATGGTAATCTGAACTGCCTCTTTAACTCCAAAAATGATTCACACAAAGTTAGAAAGAAAAAAAAAACACAAGGGCAAAAAAAATGTAACACTCACGCCATCAATGAAAGAACCCCATAGTGCGGGCATGTATAAACACGCGAATACACACATACTTGCGTGTGTAAAAATTACCTACCACCTGAGCAGCGAGCATTTAGTAAACACACTCATTCACAGATATCAACTGAGTGACAGACTCCCAAGGCATCTCACAGCAGACCAAAATGCTGACCCTAATTGAATTTCTTCTCTCAGTACCAGAACGACTTCTCCCTAATTCCTATCGACTGTCACCTATTAATTGAAATTCTAACACATTTTCACAACTGAACTCTCTCAAAACACCCTTTTTAAGCTGCTATTAATCTCACAAAAGGCGTAATAGCGGTTCCTTCACCGCTAGCCACCACTCTAATTACATCACACCACCCAATGAAGATATGTCAGCATTTCCAAAGCTTGTCACTTCAGGCCACTGTTCCAAGGAGGAACTAAACTGATGACCCCTGCATTCTAGAAATGTCACAGCACGTCACCTTACAACGGTGTCTTAGATATATTGTCTTAATTATATTCCCTGTTGCATATATATATATATATATATATGTGTATATATTTATATATATATATATATGTATATATAGTATATATATATATATATATATATATATATATACATATATATATATATTTATATATATATATACATATATATATATATATATATATATATATATATATATATATATATATATATATATATATATATAATAAAGGGTCCTTCACTTAGCAGTCTGCTAAGTAAAGGACCCTTGAGTCGAAAGATCTCACAGCTACTCCATTGTTTCACTTTCCGATGTGGCTTCTACCTTTATTTATATATTCATCATGTACCAAACTTTCATGATTCAGTTGTACATATATATATTAATAATATATATATATATATATATAATATATATATATAGAATATATATATATATATATATATATATATATAATATATATATATGTATATAGGATATATTTATATATATATGTATATATAGAATATTATTATATATATTTATATATATATCTATATATATAATATATATATATATATATATATATAATATATATATATAAGATATATATATCTCAAGTTTTAACAGAAGAATTTTTATTTATATATATATATATATATATATATATATATATATATATATATATATATATTATATATATATATACTAGCAGTTGTACCTAACCTTCAGACATGGTATTTAGCTCACATTTACTGCTAAATGACCTGGACATACATCTTTCCCCAGTCAATTCTACTGTGTCACTGACTGGCTCAATCAGGCACTGGCCGGTGGCAGGTGTATACATGTTACGGCAGTTTGCTTAGCCTATAGTTAAACTCTTATATTGATGTTAAATGCATTTGTAGTCATTTACTTTACTTCAACGTACCAAATTTGAATGCAAGAACCCATCTTTGACCCTTTGGGCCTTAGTTCTCGAAGAGGGGCCGTGCCCCCCCGCCCCACCCCCGCTATCAAAGTCGAAAAGGCATAGGCCCTCTGCCCGCTAATATTGTGGGAAACCCTCAGGCCTCCATTCCCAGGGGGTGTGTGTCGCCCCCCTTACTACTGAAGGTGCCTTATGGCTCCTATATTGTGGGAAGCCTGTTTGTACCTTTAGAAACTTCTATATAGATGTCATCTCCGAAAAAAAAATGAAGTGGTATGAAAAAGAGGGGTGATGACCTCCTTAGGAAAGTCCCTGGAATTTCGGATTTTGACTATAACCTTCTTGGGAGGGAAGGGAGTTTATGGTAAAAATGTGGTAGCCCTAGCTGTAAACTCGAAAGGTGTAAAAAATTAGGGGGAATGAAAAAGACGAGTTCTGACCCCCCTTAGAAACTGTCCTCGAATTTTAGAATTTGGCTAAAACTTCCTTAGGGGTAGGGGAGTCTATGGTAAAAATTTGTTAGCCATAGCTTTCATAGTCTGGGAGTGCAGAGCAAACAAACAAATAGACAAATAGACAGAATTGCTTTATATAATAATATATAAATATATATATATATATAATATATATAATATATGTTTTTTAATTTAAATTTTAAATTATATATATATATATTATATATACTATATATATGTATGTAGTATGTATGATATATATATATATATATATATCTATATATATGATGTATGTGATGTATGTATATATATTATATATCATATATATATATACATATATATATATATATATACTATATAGATTATATAAAAGTGAATGTTTTTATATTTGTTTGAACGCTATAGAAATCCGAACTGCTTGACAGAAACTAAAAAAATTTTGCACACGGCATTCTGTCACCCCAGAAAGATTTATAACCCCAAAATCTAACCCTTACCCATTGACAGACATTCAAACACAAATAGGATTTTCATTTTTACGTCACCTTTTCCTTCAGTGCTTTATGGGTTAATTCATATTTTTCACCCCATAAAATTTTTTTTATTAGAGTTTACTTGAATTTGAACATAATTTATGAGTGTTTATTACCTGTTTATTATCAGTAAAGACATTGCCAAACGATACATTGTTGAATCTTTTGTAATAAAATAGAAAATCGAGCATACACACACACACACACACACACACATATATATATATAATATATATATTATATATATATTATATATAGATATATATATATATATATATATATATATATATATATATATATGAATCCCCTTTGTTTCATCCATGTAAGGTAACTTTAAAAAGCACACGCCTCTGATTTTTTCTTTTTCTCTCACTGATGCATTTCATTGTTCTTTTGTTTCATTCGCCTGTGCTGCCCTCTGTCGCTTGTTGCAGGTAATAAAAGTGGGCGACGCGGGAAAGAAAGGCCTTGCTTTCTCCCAAACCCCAGTTCGAGTTATTTTACACCTGATAAACTAACCCCCAGGACATGTGGGCATCCACCTGGCTCCACGATTGAACTCGCGTGGCTGTGGGCCACTACGTGAAAAGCCTTGCCTATCAACGCCTTGAAGAAGATATATCTCAGGAGAAAGGTAACATGTGAAAGAGTGGTGGCAATCTATTTGTTTCATTTTCTTCTCTTATCAGTGCCACAAAATGAATAAATATGAAGATGGAAGATCAGATATATTGGAAAAGCTAGTTTTATAATGTCCGAATTTCTGGAAATAAAGAAAAGAACAATATATCAGAACTGGAAAGAGACCTGGGAAAATCCTTATTATTACCCATATTAGTTAACAGGGATAACATGCAAACCATCATATTGATGAATGCACAGGGTTTAGTTTCGAGGAACTCAAAAAGAAAAATAGAGTTTTCAGAAGAACTAACCCAAACTGAAAAAATATATATATTGAATATAAGTGAAACCTGATATTCCCAAGAGACTGGTAATGATGATCAGTAAAGGGGTTCCAAACTTATAGTTCAGAAAGAAAAAAATAAGAATCAAGGGGGAACAGCGATATATGGGAGAGATATAAATCAAGGAAAAATCTTTTCGGAATATAGTAGCACAGAATGTGAGACGTTAACTTTCCTTTCATAGATTGGAAAGGACGAATAGGAGATTGAGGTTGTATTTATACATATTAAAAAGAGAGTAATAGTAGCGCAGAAGATAAGAGGCAAATTGAAAAGCTATTAGACATGCTACTAGAACATAACACTTATCAAATAAATCACCTGCCAACAAGAAAGGATAATATTTTAGACCTAGTATTTGTGAATGAGGTGAATTTTATTAAAGAAATAATAGTGTATAATACAAGTATTTCGGACCATTATGTCATAGAATTAACTGTCCGTTCCAAAGCAAGTGAAAACAAAGAAAAAAAAAGAGATGAAAAAGTGGGAAGGATATGGAAAATACAATTTCTATAGTAAGAATATAGAACTGTCAGAAATAAACGAAGAATTAAACAAAGAATGGGAAACATAATTGTCAGTGATTATATACAGGTAAATACGGATATATTATATAAAATATTAGAGAAAGTAGTGGATAAATATATACCGAAGAAGAAAAGTAAACATCAGTCAAGCATACAAGAGACAGAAGGGTCTTGTTCCAGATAATTAGAAAGTGGAATAAAGGTCTTGCAAAAGAAGAGAATGCATGGAAAGTGATGGAACTAAAAAGTAAGATAGAAAATGCAGAACAAAAGATTATACAATCAAAAGAAAATGAAAAATGGGACTCGAAAGAAAAGGCTAGAAAATATCAAGAAAAATCCCAAACTATTGTACTCATATGCAAAAAAGATGAATAAAAGAAGAGTAGAAATAGGCCCTCTAAGAAATGAAGGATGAGTAACGAATGAAAAAAAGGAAATATGTAACATTAGCAGAAAGATATAAGACATAATTTACACCTAGAACTGATCATGAAGATAATGATACAGAAATAAGAGATGAAAACAGAGAATATTTATCGGACATAGATATTAATGAAACCGATATTGTGCAGGCTATTAATGAAATTAAAAATGGATCAGCAGCCGGATTAGACGGCGTCCCTGCCATTTTGTTAAAGAAAGTAGTTCATTCTATCATAAAGCTGTTCGCAATATTATTAAGACAAAGTGTAGATACAGGCAAGATTTATGATGAACATAAATTAGCATATATTACCCCTATTTTCAAAAGCGGATCGATCAAGACTAGATTCAAGTAATTATAGGCCTGTAAGTCTAACATCACATATTATGAAAGTGTATGAAAGGCTAATGAAGAAAAATATAAGGAAATAATTTATTTAATATAGGACATCATGGTTTTGTACCCAGAAAAAGTACACAAACCCAACTGTTAGTCAACCAGGGAACCATATATAAAAATATGATAAACGAAAAAGATACAGATGTGGTTTACCTAGACTTTGCAAAAGTGTTTGACGAGGCATGTAAAACATAAAACAGATAGTGATTGCAAACGATAAGAAATCGGATGAAGCTAAGGTAATATCTGGTGTGCCTCAAGGTACGGTGTTAACTGCATTGCTGTTTGTTATTATGATTGCAGACATAGACAGTAATGTTAAGGACTTGGTAGTGAGAAGTTTCGCCAATGATACAAGAATAAGTAGAGAAATTACTTGAGATAAAGATAGGAACTCGCTACAAAGAGACCTAAACAAAATATATGATTGGGCAGACTTAAATAGGATGGTATTTAACTCTGATAAATTTGAATCAATAAATTATGGTGATAAAGAGAGAATGGTATATGCATATAGAGGACCTAATAATGAGACGATCACAAATAAGGAAGCAGTTAAAGACCTGGATGTGTTTTTGAATAGGAATCTGTTATGCAGTGATGAAATAGCAATACTGTTGGCAAAATTTAAAGCAAAAATGGGAATGTTGTTCCAGCATTTCAAAACAAAGGAAAGCCGAACACATGATTATGCTTTATAAAACGTATGTACATAGTCCACTTGAATATTGCAATATGATATGGTACCGACACTACCAATAGGATATTGCACAAATAGAGAGTGTACAAAGGTCCTTTACAGCTAGAATAGAGGAAGTTAAGGACCTTGACTACTGGGAAATACTACAAATTTAAAAATTATATGATCTCGAAAGGAGTAGAGAATGCTACATAATAATGCAGGCATGGAAACAAATAGAAGGAATTACCGAAAACATCATGGAGCTAAAAATAAGAGAAAGAGCAGGAAAGCACACAGGACATTAATCCACTTCGCACCAGCGTTGATTATGCAGCGTCTGTCCATTGAGTTACCAGCTCATTTGAGGAACATATCAGGAGTGAGCGTAGATGAGTTTAAGAATAAGCTCGTCAGATATCTAAGCTGCATCCCAGCCCATCCAAGATTTGAAGATGCAGGGACCTGGAGCAACCCGAATGAGCTGTAAGTCTGTAAGGTTGACCTTCAGCCTGTGCCCGCCCCCCCCCCCCCCCCCCCTACTGTTTTTGTATCTGTTTAAGCTGATTGGTCAGGAAAAAGAAAATCATCCATTGCAGGGGACATCAGACTTAATTCAGATCAATATATGTATATAATATATAATTATATATTATACTATATTTAAATAGAATATATTATTATGTATTGTGTATGTGTGTGTGGGTGTGTGTGTGTGGTTGGTTGTGGTGTGTAAGTGCTACATAAGGGCAAGAAATAATATGGAATGTTATTCCATATATAAAAACTAAAACTATGATTAATTAAAACCAGTGACCCAAGAGGTCAAACCAGTTTGCTTGCAGGAATGGGATCAGACCAGATACGATAAAGTAGGCTAAGATGACGTGTTGTAATAAGTCAGTGTCTAGTTGCCGTCACCTGTGGTCATTCATGTGTTTTGTAAACTGTATTCCAAGCTTCCTGCTTGAGACAACCACCGTGACCTATAGCTCAAACGGCCTACGTGACTTGTAATCTATGTCATATGTGTGTATGTTCGTATGTTCGAGCTCCTGTCTGCTTCCTTTATAATTTGTAAACGAGATTGTAGTCAGACTTGAATTAGCCATCATCATTGGCAGACCTGTACAAATTTCCTCTGATCTTTATCGCGTAATCCCAGAGAATAGAGATATTTTTATACTTCATGTTTTCTACTAGAAACCTTACATCAGAAAGAAGATACTGAATGAACTTAGAATTTATCATCATGAGTTGAAACATCTCCGTTGTCATAACCAAAGAAGATACTGACTTCGTAAGTTATCATCAAAGCCCAAGACACTCCAATGAGTATGGAAGTCATAACCAACCGACTTAGTGTAAAATTATCGCAGGTCTAACATAACCTCACAGGGCGCCAGCAACAGCCCTAATATTGGTGGCAGCGTACAACAAGAACTCTTCAACGTCTTCCAAAGAATAACGAATAATGTATCATATCAGAAGTCAACGACGACGAAAGCAAGAGATTCTTCAAGCAACCTAGTATCATCGATCAGTGAGCGACTTCAGCAGTGCATGTCTTCAAGAAACAAACCTGACATGTCTGCTTCCTACGGCAACGCAAGCTTCGAGATGTCTCTCATTAGAATCATTCAAGAAAACATCATCGTTTGTTGAGCGTTTCCAGCACTTCAAGAAACAAACCGGACGCGTCTGGAACATCGGATCTTCAAGGACTCGAATCATCCAACAAACAAACAACGCACACGGGGGAAACTCAAGCTAAAAACCAGGGTCATCCGATAAACAGAGAAGGAGAGCCAAGGCCGTATCGAAACACAGTGACTTCCCACAAAATCAAGCTAAGTACAATCCTTTTTATTCATTGGAGTAACTTTGAGTGTTTCCTTTGCAGGTCGAATTTTCGTTGTTCCTGGGGCTGAAGTTACGAGACATTCTTAATCTTACTTTTTACAGAAATTATCTACATCATTGGGACTTGCTACTGCGAGTTTTTATCTTTGAGTTTCTGTTTCCAGAAGTTCTCCTGAATATCATAATCATATACTGTATTAATTTTATCATTTTGGGTGATTGATTAATATATATATATATATATATATATATATATATATATATATATATATATATATATATATATATGACTGGTAAAAATGTTCTGTTACAACAGAATTCCATCTAATAAAAGGATGCCATAAAAACACCAAAATATAGAGAGAGAAATACTATATTTCAGAGATTGCTGTCTCCCTCTTCAGGTAGATGAAGAGGGAGACTGCAGTCTCTGAAATATAGTATTTTTCTCTCTATATTTTGGTGCTTTTATGGCATCCTTTTATTAGTATATATATATATATATATATATATATATATATAATATATATATATATATATATATATATATATATATATATAGATATAGATATATATATATAGATATATAATATATTATATATATATATAATAAATATATATATACATAATATAATTATATAATATATATCATATATATATATATGATATATATATATATTATGCTATATTATAATACTATATAGATATATAGATATATAATATATATATATATAGATATATATGTTATGTATATCACTTATCACCCATGACCCATTGTTACTCTGTGACCAGAAAATTGCAAAATCGCCTTCGTTCGGTAAATTTGCGCTCATCCAAGGAGATCTTTTTGTATTTGTCTTACTGTGAAGCTTTCAGCCCGAAGCAAATTCGGATTGCCCAAAGGTTTGTGCATTCAGGTGGATAATTGGCGTGAGGCACCAAACTCCATCCTGAGTTTGTCCAAGCTGATGATTGTCTGATTTCAGCTTCCATTGTACTACCTCTATCTGTTTACCTATCTGAGGCATTTTCCTTTACTTATTCATTGTCATATAACAAAGAATTTTTTATACCGGTGTTATTGCCTCCTCATTCTCATTGTTGTTGTTTTTTTCTATTTGCAACAAAGGGAATGTCTTTCTGCTTGTCAGACGGGTTGGCTTTAATTCTGGGTTAATAAGAATGAATTCATATCATGTTTAATGATGATACATCTTTTTATCCAGTGTATTTTGTTTATAACGGAGTTGTCACCAAGTATCTTTAGCGACATATATAGGCTATAAATGCTCGTTGCTCATCCCACGGCCTGGTAAGCACTTCATTTTTCCAGGACACTTAGAGAATTCGTAGTTCCAAAAACTTAAATTTATGTGTAAGCTTAACTCGTCTGAAATTTGGAAGTCTGTCGATATTGGTCTAGATAAAAGAGGCTCCGTGCCATCAAAACAGAAAAAAAGAAGCATCTTATTTTCATGTTCTGAATTACTCTACTCGGGGCCCAAAGGTTTACGACCTAAAAGTACCCCTTCTGGTTTAGTCAGTTCTGCTACTGATGACAACGCTTGGCTAGTGATATATCCATGAGTAGCTCATTTGCATATCACTTCAGACGAAATATTTGGAGCCCTCACAAAAGTTTATAATAATAATTGAAATAATTTTTTTTTTCAGCTATTGGCCATATAAAGTATACTCGTACAAGAAAAATAACTGAAAATACCATATTAAAAGCACCTCTACACAACAGCCAGAAGGCAGTAAGTAGATTAAAAATGCGCACTTACTCACACAAGCACAAAACAGCAAGCACCACCTCTTCAACACTTATCACAAACAGACGCTCACTCCCTCAGAAGACCCAAACATGAAAACAACAACAAAACGCACGTACATAAAATAAAAGGCTGAATCGAAATTAAAAAATAACCCTTATGACAAAGTTATATGTAAAACCTATAATGTATGAAGAAGATGAAGCTAAAGTAAGAGAAAAAATTGTGTAAAACTAATGTTCAAAAACTAAATGGATTTTAGAGTCAAATCATTACCATTCAAGGTAATAATGAAGGTATTTGTGCTATTCTCAGCTCTTCTCATTGAACTCTACTAATCACTGGTTCATAGGTGTATTTAAGCTCTTGTAATAGGAACATAAACGCACGTTTAAGTGGAGTGGTAAGGCCTTTACGACTCCTCCACGTTTATAAAACGATTTTGTTACTGACAAAAGAGTATCTTTGGGGCATGATTTCATTTTGCTACAAGTAGTACTTCTAAATGACTTTGATTATAATTATCAGATATTTTCCTTTGAATTTTTGTTCTTCGTCCATAACTGCTAATCCCCGGTCTAGAAGAAAACAGAAGTCAAAACTAAAGCAACAGTTACGAAGTCATGACAAATTAATGACGTTATCAATTCAGAGGGACGTGGATCTAGTGCGCATGCGTATATGCGCACCAACCTTCCAAAAACACTAAGGCCCATAAACTGAAAAACACAGTTCAGCCGAATCACTTTACATTGACGTCTTCACATTCACGTTTCTTTTGCTGAGCATTGGGGCGCAGAAATTCGCTTATGCGTATACTGCGAAAGATTATAATCTGTTTTTTCCATCTGTCCACCTGCCTGTGGTGATTGCGTATGGCAACACTGCGTCCCGGGCTTTAGATAGTTACGCTATGTGTAAGTTTTAGGTAAATAAAAGGATATCTGGGTGTACATTTGCAACTGAAAAGTGTTTTAATAATTTACTGTATGCGAATTACGCCGTTAATATTCGAAATAGGATATTATTATTGTTGTTGATTGTAAGCTGAATGTTACTATCTAAAGCCTGGGGCACAGTGTTACCATACGCGAACACCACAGGCAGGTGGACAGATGGAAAAAAACAGAGTATAGTAATGCATGAGGATCTCTTTTGTTGACACGTCCCCCGCGTTCTTCTGCTTTATAGCTAATTCATCCAGCGGCGACCCTTTTTGTGTCCGGAGTCGCGGGTATCCTAGAGGAAAATAATGTTTATCTTGTAATGATGAAGATGTTTACCCTGTAATCTAAGAATATGCTTTTATTAGTGACAGAAGTGAGCGAAGAAGTAACAAACAGATTTAATTCAGTTTAATGACGATTATGATGGATTTAAATTAGAAACCAGAATGATGTTTGTGTGGTGTTACAAGTTTCGAATGAGAGGACGACTGCAGGCAGAGGTTGTGTAAAAACCGGCGCTGAGACAAAGATCTTATTTGCCGAGTACACTTGAGAACGAGAGAGCTATCTGGGGAGGAAAGGACTCGGTAAATAGTAGTCGGTTCCATCCCAATATCTGAATCTCGGCGTCATTTGACTGAACCTGACATAAGGCTCAGTTTGCCTAACCTCGTGCGTTTGACTCTACTTTTTCGTCTTTTTTCTTTACTCTCAACGTTAGCTTTTGTCTAACCGCTTTATTCCTATTCCGAACCTCTCCGGAAATGTGGAAGGGAAAGTGAAGAAGTTCATAAATGATTATGTTTTGCCATCTCATGTTTTAAAAGCGGTGTTTGTGATTGCGTTATGATTTTCTTCATGCTTTGGCGATTTATGCGTAAATATGTTGTTCATTTCACGGCAGTATGCCAGATATACTGTTTCCCTTATGATCACACGAAGGATGTGTCCTCTGAACGTTTTTGCAATAATATAAGAAGAACGCATTATGTACACAAGACTTATATGGTAAGTCTACTCTCTCTCTCTCTCTCTCTCTCTCTCTCGTCTCTCTCTCTATCTCTCTCTCTCTCTCTCTCTCACACACACACACAGACACACGCACGCACACACACACAAGAAACTACAAAAGGGGAGAAATTTCAGTGGAATCATTGAAAAGTTTCTTAGATTTGTCTATTGACCTGAAATTTTGTAAAAGCAAAAAAAATAAGTATATGTAATATTAATCAGAAGTAATACGAAAAGAAAATTTACTTTGTGGATGATAATATTTCCCTTTCTAATTATACGTTTATTATTATCTTATTATAGTTGTTATAATTTCTGTTAATGTTTTTATTATTGTAATCCATTTTTTAAACTCATGCATCATGACCTAGGCAATCGGGCTATTAACTTGCCAAACAAACCACCATAGGTGTAATTACTCTCCCTTTCACTTGGCTATCATTTCTCAATAGACCCTTTATAGGATTATTGTGGAGTAGTTTGCGATACAAGAGTTTGCCATTTCCAGTTACACGAAGAGTTTGGCTCAAGGATTTGCTCAGAAGGAAAACTGGAAATTGGAGATATGTATAAGTTCATGATTTTTCGAATTATTCTTCTGTTGTCAGATTGAGCGTTTGTTGTCTTATATAATAATGTTTTGGTCAGTTTCTTTTCGCATTAAGAAATTTCGGCACACCTACAATTTTTAAGAATAATTTTGTCGTTTGTTAGTTTTTCTTTACATCTTCACTCACCTATTTTTTGAACTTTAAAGGTTTATTCCTTGTAAGTTTTGCACATTTTGAATAATAATAATAATAATAATAATAATAATAATAATAATAATAATAATAATAATAATATAATAAATATAATAAAATAATAATAATAATAATAATAATAATAATAAATAATAATAAAAACTTCTCTTCCCTGTTTTTCTTCGACATTGCCATGTCCCTCACATCCCAGGTAGAAGTGACGTTGGTAAAGGATGGAAATAGTAAAGAAGCTTAGGCTGTACACCGCCTCCTGCATGACAATTGAGCTTCTGTTGTTTTTCCTGTTGTTTTTATGCAACATGCACAGATCTTCTGGCAAAATTGAGAGGGCTGCAATCTCAAGGGCGACGAGAATGCAAGATGCAAAGTTAATATTCTAAGAGCACGTGAAGATTCTCAAAAACATTGTTTCAAATTTTTCCTATTATGCATGCGGTGCCTTTTCAGAACGTTAATAACAGAAGCAGAACATTTGTGAATTAATTTCATAAGCAGTCTTGGTAAGCCGAAGACTTTTCAATGTAAACTAATAGCGAATCTGTAAGAGAGGCTATTTTTATCTATCGCTTGATTTATTATAATAATAATTCGAATATGGAGTAATTCTTTGTAAAGAAACGTCAAAGTAAGCTTCGTCAGAAGCTTCAAGGTGGCACGAAAAAAAGTAAAAGAAAATTTTATATAACTAAAATACTGAATAACTTGATGCACTTACAAAGTTACATATCACAAAGAAGACCCTCGGGGCTACAATTGATAGGCATTGGGTTGCTACTCTCATTGGATTGTGCAAGCTTTCTACAAGACTTTCGGGCCTACAATTGATAGGCATTGGGTTGCTACTCTCATCGGATTGTGCTAGCATTCTGCAAGACTTTCGGGCCAACAATTGATAGGCATTGGGTTGCTACTCTCATCGGATTGTGCTAGCATTCTGCAAGACTTTCGGGCCTGCAATTGATAGGCATTGGGTTGCTACTCTCATCGGATTGTGCTAGCATTCTGCAAGACTTTCGGGCCAACAATTGATAGGCATTGGGTTGCTACTCTCATCGAATTGTGCAAGAGTTCTGCAAGACCCACGGGCCTACGATTGATAGGCATTGGGTTGCTCCTCTTATCGGATTGTGAAAGCATTCTGCAAAATCCTCGGGCCTACGATTGATAGGCATTGGTTTGCTACTCTCATCGGATTGTGAAAGCATTCTACAAAATCCTCGGGCCTACAATTGATAGGCATTGGGTTGCTAATCTCATTGGATTGTGCAAGCATTCTGGAAGACCTTCAGGCCTACGATTGATAGGCATTGGGTTGCTAATCTCATTGGATTGTGCAAACATTCTGCAAGAACCTCGGGCCTACAATATTCATTGTTTTGCTACTCTCATCGGATTGTGAAAGCGTTCTGTAAGACCCTCGGCCCTACCATTGATAGGCATTGGTTTGCTACTCTCATTGGATTGTGAAAGCGTTCTGCAAGATCCTCAGAATTGGTTTGCTACTCTCATTGGATTGTGAAAGCGTTCTGCAAGACTCTCGGGCCTACGATTGATAGGCATTGGTTTGCTACTCTCATTGGATTGTGAAAGCGTTCTGCAAGACTCTCGGGCCTACGATTGATAGGCATTGGTTTGCTACTCTCATCGGATTGTGAAAGCATTCTGCAAGATCCTCAGAATTGGTTTGCTACTCTCATCGGATTGTGAAAGCATTCTGCAAGACCCTCGGACCTACGATTGATAGGCATTGGTTTGCTACTCTCATTCGATTGTGAAAGCGTTCTGCAAGACTCTCGGACCTACGATTGATAGGCATTGGGTTGCTACTCTCATTGGATTGTGAAAGCGTTCTGCAAGACTCTCGGGCCTACGATTGATAGGCATTGGTTTGCTACTCTCATCGGATTGTGAAAGCGTTCTGCAAGACTCTCGGGCCTACTATTGATAGGCATTGGTTTGCTACTCTCATCGGATTGTGAAAGCGTTCTGCAAGACCCTCGGACCTACAATTGATAGGCATTGGTTTGCTACTCTCATCGGATTGTGAAAGCGTTCTGCAAGACTCAGGCTACGTTGATAGGCATGGTTTGCTACGCTATGGATTTTTGAAAGCGGTCTGCAAGACTCTCGGCCTACGATTGATAGGGCATTGGGTTTGCTACTCTCATCGGATGTGAAAGCAGTTCTGCAAGACTCTCGGGCCTACGATGATATGCATTTGGGTTTGCTACTCTCATGGATTGTGAAAGCGTTCGCAAGACCCTCCTCAGGCCTACGATTGGATAATGCATTGGTTGCTACTCTCATCGGATTTTGAAGGCGTTTCTGCAAGACTCTCGCGGGCCTACGATTTGATAGGCATTGGTTTGCTACTCTCATCGGATTGTGCAAAGCGTTCTGCAAGACTCTCGGCCTACGATTGATATGGCATTGGTTTGCTACTCTCATCGGATTGTTAAAGAGCGTTTCTGCAAGAACTCTCGGGCCTACGCTTGATATGGCATGGTTTGCTACTCTCAATTGGATTGTGAAAGGCGTTCTGCAAGACCCTCAGGCCTACGATTGATAGGCATCGGGTTGCTACTCTCATCGGATTGTGAGCGCGTTCTGCAAGACCCTCAGGCCTACGATTGATAGGCATTGGAGCTACTCTCATTGGATTCTGCAAGCATTCTGCATTCTAATTTTAAACTGGATCTTATCCCATCTAACTGTCCCACGTTCTGAGCTTTGCTCTAGTTTTCACACATCTTAAAACCAATCCTTTGGGCAAGCCCTCTGGTAGTCTAGATTGGTAAGGCCCCAGTCCCAATAGAGCTTAACTTCTAAAGACCAGTTTGCGACTACTGGTCCCTTTCTGCAATCAAACTGGTTGCTAGTGATCTTCAAAGGGTCTTAGGTGATTGTGTGATCGTCGTATGAAGGTCACTAATAATATTTGACTGGTCGCTACTGATCTTTTCTACATTTGGTCGTAGATAGTCTTTTTGGAGTCTTGTAATAACCGTACGACTGCTAGCAACCTGTCTCACGATTACTAGCGACCAGTTCAAGATTAACTGTGAGCAGGAACAGACCACGTGAACAGATTCGGTGCTTTTTGGTGTCGTCTTTCTGCGTCCAATCTTTTGGCTCCTTTCTTTTTTGATTTTGTGCTGAGTTATTACGGTGCTCATGCTTTTGGCCCACCAGGTTTGGCGCATAATTAAATGGATTAAATCAAACTAGCTTATCATAAGAAACTTTGATTCTGGCCCTGAGCATTTATGTAACAGTTAAAGAAAATCATAATTATAATTAGTGCTTTAATGTTATTCGTATTTGTTGGCTAAACCACGCAAATACTCTAATAGTTCCCTTTCATCAAAATGGCGCACAATTTTCAAAATGTGCTCATCAGCTCTCACATACCAAAGAAATTTTTGTTTAACCCTGGATAGGTTAAAGGTGCGTGTGGGTTGAGCTTGACCCGAGTGTCTAGAAAAATTTGCCAAAAATCACTAACTTAATTTTTGCTTTACATTTTAGTTTCTAAAATCAGTTTAAAGATAATACTATACTACTGAAAAAATAAATAATACCCATCTACAAATTAAATATTTATTACTAATATTTTTAAAAAATAAGTAAATTTTCGTAAACTATTTTATAAAAAATAATTTACGAAAATATTTACAACAAATACAAAATAGCCTATATGCACACAAAAATGGAGGGAATCCTTCCTAAAACTACAATTTACAATACGTGACTGCCAGAAAAGGTGCAAGCATTCTGAAAAGAGAAAAAAAGGGTAAATATTTTTAGCCAAAAAAAAAGTCAAAATTTCACGATTTATTTTGGTACCTAAAAGAAATAGGAAGTGGCTAATTTTTTATAGAATAAAATCATATCACCCTAGAACGTATTTATGTAAAAATATGTGGACAAAGATGATATTAGCTGTTATATCAGGGGCCAAATCTAAAGGTGACTTTTTTACCTCCTATTTTCACTATGAAAATCTCTTATAAAAATCGTTGTAACTATTATAAGATACGATATTTATGCATAAAAATCTACCAGAGTATCACAAATTCTATAGAGAACAAGAATGTATAGCGGTATGGCAACTTACCTTTCGGATCTGCCAACAAAATGGCCGCAGCCGACACCTACTCCAACGGCCACATCTACCACCTGAAATGGAGGAATGGAATGTAATTTTCAATGTGTTATTTAGTCATCTAATTTTGTGTGGATTTGCGTAAAACTATTGTGGTGGCTTGCTGGATGTTTGAACATTATTTTGCAGTCATCAAAAAAAAATCTGACCCAAATAACTTACTCCAATGTAAAGGTCATTTGTTGACCTCGTTTTACAAGAATATATAGCGGTATGGCAACTTACCTTTCGGGTATGTCCGCAAATTTGCCCCCGACCATTCCAAGTGCGACGGCCAAATTTGCTACTTGAAATGGAAGAAGGGTATGTCAATTTCGAGGTGTTATTTAGTCATCTATTATTCGTGGATTTGCATGAAACTTTTATGGTGGCTTGCTGGATGTATGAACATTATTTTGCAGCTATAAAAAAATATCTGACCAAAAAAGAAATTTTTCGAAAAGGGAATAATTTCGAAAATTTGGAGATATCGACAAAAATATAAAAATTATTACAATATTTTAGGTAAAAAATGGATGATATATATTTTGGAAAGATTAAAATTATAGTATTTATGCAAACAAGTAGTAAAAAAAGTTTCATGATGTAACTTACCTACGTAGAAGACACACTTCGGACACAAAACAGTTTGATGCTGAAGGCAGACGGGCCTATTGCATCGCAAACATGCTGTGTTCATCTTGTGGTCTTGTCTAGATGGGCAGCTTTGGCATCGAACACTCTTGGGCAGCTTGACGTGGCCAATGGCAGGAAGAGCTCTCTGCTCCAGCCCAGCCAGCCTAAACGTATCCGCCATCAGGATACGCAGGTGTCTTGACAAATTGGTCAACATGTAATACCGATGACTTACTAGGGGCGCACGAAATTCAATGGCGAGCTCCTTAAGGAACCTTCGCCTATACTCTGTTTTTTTCCATCTGTCCACCCGCCAGTGGTGTTTGCGTATGGTAACACTGCGTCCAGGGCTTTAGATAGTTACGGTATATATAAGTTTTAGGTAAATAAAAGGATATCTGGGTGTACATTTGCAACTTTAAAGTGTTTTAATAATTTACAGTATGCGAATTACCCCATTAATATTCGAAATTATTGTTGAATGTAAGCTAAATGTTACCATGCGAAAACACCACAGGCGGATGGACAGATGGAAAAAAACAGAGTATAGTCAGACTCTTTGCCAAGGGCATGGACTTATAGAGAATATAAGAATTGACCATAATTATATCCAATATCCCGTAGAAAAGACAAAGTGGCCAGCGGCGTGTCTTACGAACACAATTTGATGTAGAACACATCTGACCGAATGTGTCTACACCCCCTTTTGTTGCATTATAGAACATCTGAATGTCCGTCTTCCTTCTCTCGATTTCAGACGGATCATGATGCAGGGAACTCAACAGCATCACCTTAGTCCTGCTGACTTGCTGACACTGGAGAGTCAAATTGTGTTCGTAATTGAACACGGCCGCTGAGTCCTTGACGGGAAGCACACTCCCAGAAAGTTCCTTGGGTATATAAGGTTTCTGCCGAATGGTGCCACACAAATACATGCCATCGTCAGCGAGTAATAAGGCGAGAGGTAAGGTCGTAAAGAACTTATCAGTCGTCACTGTGCGACCCTTTCGGCGAAAAGGTCGCACAAGGTCCGTCGTGAAAACTTCTCCCAACGTCTGTCCTCTCGGCACCCTCACTGTGTCCTTCCCCAAGTAAGCAATCGCATTGATGCCGTACCTATAGGAAGAGAGAATAGAATTAGTATCTAAAAAAGTAAAATCATGTTAAATAAAAAGCAAAATAATATCAAGTTAGTATGTAGAGTAATAGTAATAATATTGATAGTAATGATAATATATATATATATATATATATATATATATATATATATATATATATTATATATATATATATAATATATATATATATATATATATATATAGAGAGAGAGAGAGAGAGAGAGAGAGAGAGAGAGAGAGAGAGAGAGAGAGAGAGAGAGAGAGAGAGATAACATATTTTATATTTTATAAACAAATAAGATATATTTCAATTCTTATTCCTAATAAGAAAATATTTTATAATAATCAAAGAAACAATTATAAATAAATAAAAAAGCAATTACATGAAAAAAAAAAAACGAAATGGAAATCTGCGAACTTACTTGGCTGGCTTGCTGGGAATATACATACGGAAGGGACAGCTGCTGGAACAAGCTGCTCGTCCACAGTGAGATGAGGCTCTGGTGAGTAATTTTTTTGGCAATTAGCCACCACATGATCAAAGACTTTGCGAATGGGGACAAGGCGATCTGTCCTCACTCGCTCATCTTTGGTGGCTGAAACGTCGAAACGAATCACTCTCGTTAGCAGGGCAAAACAACGCTCGCTCATTGTACAAGGGATTGCCCTCCGGAAGATCCCACATGTCGCTTGTTGTAGTGTGATTGTCTGATCTACAGCAGACATTATCAGGATCCCAATGAACGCCTTCAGTTCCCTCAGGTCCATGTCCCTGAGGGCAACTTTGCCCTCATGATGGTAATTATCCCTCAAAAGGGCAAGTCGTTCATTGGATCGTAAGACAATCTCCGCTAGCATAACATCAGACAGAAAGAGTGAGAAAATGTCGCTCACTCTTTCCACCAAAACGGTGACATCGGTGGGACCCCCAGGTTCAATCCTCGGCGTGAACAAAGGTGGTAGGGAGGCATTGGGATCTCTCCGCCTTCGACTGTGTTCGACAATCTCAGGGCCTATGCACTGGACAGGAGCTCCCTGGGCAGGCTGAAGGTCACCCCTCCTCCTCTTCCTCTCCTAAGCTCTACCGGGGAGAGCCTGTCCTCAGGCCGAGAGGTTGACGGACCAGGTGTAGGTGCGGTGGTTGTAGTACTTGCTGCTGTTGTTATTACAACAATGGAAACAGTCCCACTAACCCCGATGCCCCCCCCCCATCGGCGTCGTCCTCATCCCTTGGGGAGAGGTCAAGAGGATTAGCCTCCTCTTCCCTCTCCTCTTCCGAGTCGCCAGCTTCCTCACTCGGGCCGTCTAAGTCTTCCTCTTCAACGAAAATGGTGGCCGATTCCTCTTCCTCTCCTTCAGACTGTAACTCCAGCTGATCCTCATAGTCACTCTAATTCAGTGAGGAGTGCATTGATCACATCATCACCCAGAGGTCTCTGTCTCATGGAAGTCATAACTGAAAAAGAGCAAAACATTAGAAATGAGCACTCAAAAAAAGCAAAAAAAAAAAAACATTAGAAATGTGCACTCGAATGGAATCGGCCCATATGGCAACAAGGGCATCTCACCCAATGCCCCGGGCAAGCATGTGATAAACACACCATCATCCAACATATTCCAATAATAAAACAAAACTACACTAATTAGTTATATGATAAACACTGTCCTACATCAATTTGGTTATAACTTTTTTTTGCAAAAAGACACAAAATTTAGCACTCGAACGGAATCGGCCCATATGGCAACAAGGGCATCTCAGCCAATGCCCTGGGCATGCACACGATGCAACACACCATCCTCCAGCATACTCCATTAATAAAACAAAACTATACTAGCATGAACACTGCTCAATATGCAACGTTTACGTAATAACTTTGCTTTTAAAAAAAAAAAACCCAGAAAGTGGCACTCGAAGGGAAATGGACTATATGGTGATATATGGCATCTTAGCCACTTCCAAGGTCACGCACGGGATACGCACAATATCCTACAACATTTTCCAATATCAAAAAACTCTACTAATTAGCTATTATGCATATGCACACTGTCCTACATGAATTGGCTACGTAATAACTTTGCTATTCGCAAAAAATAACACAGAAATTGGCACTCGAAGGGCACTGGACCATATGGCCATATACACTGTGTTAGCCATGAACAAAGGCATTCATTTTATAGATACATCATCCTCTGATATATTCCAACATTACAAAATACTATTAGAATGATTACTGCTCAATATGCGACATTTACCTAAAAACTTTGCTTTTTGCAAAAAAACCAGAGAGTGGCACTCAAAGGAAAATGGACCATATTGGCGGTATATAGCATCTCAGCTGCTCCCAGCGTCGCGCATGTGATACGCACAACGATCTAAAACATTTTCCAATATCACAAAACTATACTAGTTTACTATTATGCACACAGTCCTACATGAATTGGTTACGTAATAACTTTGCTATTCGCAAAAAAACACAGAAATTGTCACTCGAAGGGGACTGGACCATATGGCCATATACAGCATGTTAGCCATGAACAAAGGCATTCATTTTATAGATACATCATCCTCCGACATATTCCAACATTACAAAACACTATTAGAATGAATACTTCTCAATATGTGACATTTACCTAAAAACTTTGCTTTTTGCAAAAAATCCAGAAAGTGGCACTTAAAGGAAATTGGACCATATGGCGATATATGGCATCTCAGCCACTCCGATGGTCATGCATGGTGTAGGTACACAATCCAGCCAGACTTTCCAACACAACAAAGACACATGACTATGCACACTGTTCATTGAGAAATTGTTATGTAATAACTGATTTTCAATCATTAACCTCTTAATGGTTCGTGCGGGTCAACCTCGACCCAAGCGATTCTCAGAAAATGGGGAAGCACTGGAGACAGACGTTGGCAGGTCCAAACACGGTTGCAGCTTGTAGTAGAGTGAACATCTGCAGGTCGATCACACCCCGATTTGACAAGGGCGATAATTTATGGGAAAAAACATGTTTTTTTAAACACACCTTGGCCCATCGCACCTATTCAGGGTTAAGACCATGACCAGAAACCAATTGTTCATAATATGTATCCCGGCTCTATTGAATTTTTCTCAGTCCATGAATAAATTAGCATAAATTGGGGTGGTGAACTGCTAATTCTGCATATTTTTTTTTCTAAGCACAGCACTTGCGTGATTGTTAGTTCGTCCTCTCCAGATTTGTTCGGTCGTATTGGCTCCACATCTCTGAAGGGAAAAGAGCGCGGGACGCTGCCTACCATTGCCTCTTCATTGGTCGTACTATGTAATTATCTCCAAACCAGCTAAGCAGTGGTTTGTCTTTCTATTTCTGCAGATGGGTTCATCTCAACTACTTTTACACTTTTTAAGAGAACCAGTAGAGTAAAATTCAATTCATGTTGCATTACATAACTAGCAGCTTAGTACTAACGAGCAGTTCCTATACTTTTAATATTTACTTTACAATGTTTTTACAGTTAAAGAGAAACAGATGTAAGAAAGGTAGTTTTGGTGACAAGCATTAAGTAGATAATACTGGCTTTAAAGTTTTAAGAAAAATAGGTTGGTTGATAAGCATTAACTAGGTACTATTGATGGCGCCAAATAGTTGAATGCCAAAAGCATGAGCACCAAAACAAGTGAGAGCAAAAATGATAGCACTATAAAATCGGCGCCAAAATGGCGGAACCAAATGGTACCATTCTGACGTGACCACAGGTTATATAGTTTTGAAATGCAAGAAAATGTGCCATCTCAGGACAAAGACAGTGAAGGTGTCCTAGACCTGCCACATAATTAATCTCCTTTTGGGTGTCTGCCATAGCCATTATTAGATGCAGATACTTCAAGTGCTTCCATTGAAATGATACTATTTCACAACAAGTCCTCATTTATCAGTGATCACAAGAACGTCGCATGGCAATCGTACGACGATCCTTATATGTCTCTCACTGATAATCTTTAGTAGTCGTCATTGATCGCACGGTGGTCGTACGACAGCTCAGCAGTAGTCACGCGACAGGTCGCGTTATACATAAAAAAATCGTAGACAATCTCACACAATCATGCAACCATCGTACCATTACAAATGACTTGTCACACGGCTATCAGCAACCTGTCGTACATTGATCACAGAAGTATATCTATATGTGACTGCTAAGGATTTTCTTGAATGAAGTTTCAGACAGTCGCAGGTGATCGCTGGTTTTTGAGGTCGCCGGTGGTCTCTAGCGGTGGCAAGCTGTAATGGGACTGGGGCTTAACACAATGGCATCACTAACTGCTTTGTGATAGCAACTAGTGTGTCCATATATGACGATGATATTAGAGATGTTTGAGACAGAAAATCCCTATCTGAGTTGAGATAGGGACCAATTGGTGGACGCAAAGTTTAAACGGTTTATAACCCTCAGACTGTGTAGTTACTCACAAAAATATAAGGATGTAGCTGTGTTGTATTATACACACATTATGAATGTAAGACTAATGAGTTAAAGGTTGGCAAGCATAAAGGTAAATACTTCTATTAAAAAGAAAGAGTTAGTAATGAGACCGGAGTTGATAGATTAAGAATATGTTTATTTAAATGTAATAGATAATAAGTTTATTAAAGGAAATTGATAATACGTTTTACCGTACCGATGTTTTGGTGTGTTCTTTATCTGGGTTAAAGCAGTGCAATTACAGACATGTTCGTCGATGGAATATATGTGTGTGTGTGTGTGTGTGTGTGTGACCCATTTAGAATAGGATTTTTGGCCCGGGAATGCCAAACATTAATGGCGCATACCTGCCGTCGTTGAGGGGATTGCGCTAAGTCAGTGGAGCTTAAAATAATGTGTGAGATGTCTCTAGGTAATAAGGCACAACTTCCTCCGTTTTAAGTGTTGAATGTTAAAAATGGGGGTTAATGCTCTGGAACGCTGAAACTGCGAAGAAATAACACTGAGGCAGAGTTTTTTTTCACAGATACTGACAAGGTCAGTTAGATGTCTAAGATTATTGAAGTAGCTTTCTTTGATGCTGATAAGAGAAAGGAGTCTAGAATATTATGTTATCTTAATCTTCACAAGTCTTGCATTTCTGTCAGAGTTGTTTTTGTGTGGAATGTGTGTGTGCTTTTTTAACTGCCTTTTAGACAGATGCCACAGTTCTGTAGAGCTTAACTACGTCATTAGAAAAACTGGGCTGCTGTATATCAAAAGTATAACTCTTGTTTTCCTTTAGCTACCTTACAAATCTCATTATAGCCTACCGCTAACACTAAATTCCTAAATTTTGTTGCAAGAATCAGTAAGCTTATGACTTGGAGTCTTCTCTTCACACACGATCTGTATCCACTCTATCCTATTAGTTAATTTTCTTTCTTCGTCATCCTGGAGAAGCCCCAACTGACATCTCCTGATATCAGAGTCCTCCAAGTTACCCACACGGCCGCGGGAAGCGTTATCTTTCAAATCCTATTTCATTAATGTCGGAACATACTACCTACGTGTAACGGTGTCACAACCGAGAGTAATCATCCAAGCAACAACATCCGATATAATGCCAAGAGTGAACTCTCTGGTAATGACAAAGCTTTGTCAGGAACTGGATTATGCAGACGGGAAACCCGTCTGCAGTGTGTGTGAAGAGAAGAGAATGAGGGACGAGGCTTAACTAGGGTTGACGGAGTGTGGAAAGCTGACTTAGTTCGAAAATAGTAGTTTCTGTTGTGCTGACAAGGGCGTAGTGATGAAGGGTGGGACTGTGTGAAGGACAAGGAGGAAATTAAAAAGCAGGGAAGTGAGTGAAGGCTTGTTCGTTGGTAAATTAGTTGAAGTTATTAAAATGGTGTGAATAAGGTTGTAAAAGTCACTGAGACGATCAATATAGAGTTGAAAAATGGTGAAATGAAGGTACGGATTATAAGGAGCGAGAGAACAGGGGAAGATAGAGTTTGGATCGAAATAAAGGGACAACTTGATGGAAGGCAAGACATGGGCTGTTGCCTGTGGGGAAGGGTACTGTTGAACGTGCTCGCAACAGAATGGAAAGCGGGACACTGGAGACAATCAATCACAAACATGGGCGGTGCGGTGCACTGGCTTGTGAGATTGCTTGCGCGTTCTGCTCGTTATGTTTGCTGCCTCTATTTACGCTGGCGAAACTCTCTCTCTCTCTTCTCTCTCTCTCTCTCTCTCTCTCTCTCTCTCTCTCTCTCTCTCTCTCTCAGTCCTTCGCCTTTCATCCTGTGCCTCGCTCAGTTGATGTAGTTGTATACTTTATTTTTATTGTTTTTATTATTGTTTGCTTTGGATATATTTTTTAATAGCCATTCAGGGTGCTTTTCGTTTCTTTATTTTCTATCTTTACCTTTTAGATTGGATTGATTTGCCCACTTTTTCTCTTCTCTCTGGCTTTCATACAAATGCAAGTAAAATTTTCCTTCGTTCACTCTGATTTGTTACACATTCTCTTAAGTTTTCTGTCTCCCTTTTTCTCCTTTGCTTGTATTCTTGTTCGCTAGTTATCACGAGTTCTTACACTTCGTTGTTATCCTTCATAATGTTATTCTTACTCATTTTCTGCCTTTGCCACCAGTATCAGTGTTACTGCACTACCTATCACGTCAACAACGGCGACAATATTTCAATAATTATGCAATTGTATGATTCATATATCAAGAACATTATTTTGCTGTATATTTTCTTGGAGTTAAGTAAAAAAAAAAATTCTGCCGGATACTGTCATTCTGTTTCGTCAGTAGGTAGCGAGAATATATATATATATATATATATATCTATGTATTAATAATATAGATTATATATATATATATTATATCTATCTATATATGTATATATATAATATATATATATATATAGATATATATATATATATATATATATATATATATATATAGTTATATATATTAGTATTATATATATATATATATATATTATATATATATATATATATATATATAAACTTCTCGTACTTTTCAAGTTTAGCATTTTTGGCCCTCTCTTTTTGAGCGTTAACTCTCAAATTGAATTTGTGTTATGGTTTTTACTTGTATTTTATTTTCTCTCGTGTATTTATTTTTCTCTAATTTTTACGGCATTCCTTGCTCGTTCTCCTCTCCCGTTATTTGAAAAGTTTTAGACCTTTTTTTTCTTATTCCCTCTTGCACTGTAGTATTTTCTATGAGCTTGATGATGTGCTACGCTGCACTGGAACCCAGTGCTGCCCATCATGTTTCCCCTACCCTCCTGATCCCCTGCCTACCCTTACCGGGGCGGAAAAAAGGTTTCCAGGAGGAGGGTGGATGTATCATATTTTCCCAACCTACTCCGCTTAGGGCAGACTAACAGATTTGAATGAGGAGGGTGGATGCATCATGTCTCCCAATCCCCTACCTCCCTTGCCCCAACCCGGGGCGGACAAACAAGAATGATCCACTCTAATTTTATTATTATAGAAAAAGATGGCTGGTTACATACATGTGCTTTCTTTTTCTAGCTCTGTTTTTCTTGCTGAGAGCATTAAGGACCGTGTGAAGCAATAGAGGGCTCAAAGCAGACCAGAGATGATTGTGTGTGGCTGAAGAAGTCTAGAGCAGGAGCCAGGTCCATTTATTTGACTGTTAGAGTCAGTAAGGTTTGACAATTGTTTCCAGACTGAAATTTTTGTATATTTAAAAAATCAGCTTCTTACTGCCGTGGCCTGGCCGTTTTTTCTGTATAATCTGTTTTTACAGTCTTATCAAGAGAAATACACCTTTAATAATGCACTGAACTTCCAAATTAAATTCCATTTTAGCTGCTTGTATGAAGTTTGTGTTGTTTTCCTATGTGCCTAATAAAAGGTGATAACCCCTTTATGTCTGTATTGCTATGAATAATCATTATTGTGATGAGTCCCCTCATTGGCTGCGACTATCTCCTTCATTTACGGCAAAGGCAAAGTACGTCCATTAAATATTGTAGAGGTTCCACAGAACATTTGGAGAACTTGGCTCCTACAATGAAGACACGTGCCTTGTTCTGGAAGAGTTTGTGTGTGTTTTGTCTGGGCAAAACAAAACTAAAGACGTTAATACAGCTCGCTTCAGAATTTTCACTGTGAAGTATCAGTTCAAAGACTAATAACACTCCTCTGAAAAAAACGAAAGGAATGGAGCCATCTATGCTGCCTCCAAACCAAGCAACCCTCAAGCAGCATATCCTTCGTGTAAACTTCATTGCCAACATGTGGATATCATCAGACGAAAGAAAAATGAATCACCTAGATCCACATTGTAATGGGTGGACTAAGGAAAATGGAATATACGTACTAGGTGCTGAATTGGTTTTCGGGTCCCTTGGTTCCTGATTATCTCAGTGATCAAGCTGAAAAAGTTCCTGATGAGGAAAGTGACAATGGTAGTGAAGCAGACGAATGTGATGAGTCAGATGGAAAAGGATAGTTATCAATTGGAAATGTAGTTCCGATTTCAAAGGTATGTCCTTGATTTAGCATCTATGGAACTTTGTCAAAAGTTGCAGTTCTAAAAACAGTTCCAGTGAAATGCCCTCTGCATGGATGTTCTATTCTTTAGAAATTTAGAAATGGATAATTTGCAAACCTACATGTGTATCGTTTAAAACTGCTTATGTAATTAACTGTAGTATAAGAGACCACAGTTCCTCGGTCAACGGTATGGGATAGTTTTGCAACAGCTCTTCAAATTTTTATCACAGTAATATTATACATTATTTATGTTCGGTTTACCTTGTATATCATTAGTTAATGTATTTGACATACAAAAATGACAAAGCATTTGTCTGGTGACTGAAATTTTCTACATGTTGCTATATTGGGTATGACAGAGAAAATGGTAAATTTGATTATGATAAGCATTTATATTCGATAATGTTGTTCATATATTTAGACTGAAGCCTTTATTTTCCATTAAAATTACATTTTATTACTTCTTACCGTTTTCTATATTGTACACCATCTTCATAACCAGTCAAATACATAGCAGACGGATATAGCAATATTGCCAAGTATCAACTCGGAAAATTAGTAATATCATAAAAACGGTCAGGCTGGTGCAAGAAAGTAGTTGATTTTTGGAATTTCCGGTAAATTTTAGTCTGGAAACACTTGTCAAACCTCACTGACTCTGACAGTCAAATAAACGGACCTGGCTCCTGGACTTGTCGGCCTGATGTTCCAGGGCGTGTGTGGTGTTGGTGCGTGGGGAGGTTAGGGGAAGGCGGGAGAGAAAGTGGAGGCATGAAATTATTTGTTTGAATGAAGAATTCCTCGAGTCACAGTAAGAATTTGAATTTATCTATTATAAGTGAGAGTTTATGAAGTCCTTTGTTTTAGCGAAACGCATTTTAAAAATGACGCCGGGTGATCATGGTGAAGGGGGTTGCTGCTGTAGAAGTTAAAGGAATGAGAATGTCATCGGATCTGAAATTAATTACTTATTACCCTACGTTATCTGAATGCTTTCTCCCATTAGTTTATCTTAATTATTGTTCTTTTGAATTTCATCGTTGGTCGTGGTGGAAGATGTTTTTCGGACCTTGAAAAAATCAAATTACTTGGAAACTTTTTTTTTATTCAGATACTCGTCTGAACTTGAAGCAACCACGTTTACAGGTGACATGATTTGCAAGAATTTTGTTGCAAGGGGGTTAAGAGTAAAAAATTTTGAAAGCATTTTCTCCGTTAGAATATTAAATGTTGCTTATTATTTTGCCTTTTGTGAAAAGTATGTTAAAGGGAAATACTGATAAATACCTGACTTTTGATGGAAATTTATAGTTACCCAAAGATTTGATAGGAAAATCATCAAATGGAATATTTCCAGGAGAGATATAAATGGGAATTTCCGAAGAATTGATTAAATTTACAGCAAGGAAAGAAAGCGAACGATTATCTGAGATTTACAGAAATATTTGCTACGACCGGACTTCAGAAGTGAAGTTTCAGTGGAGGCCATGTAATCCCGGAGCCGAGGTACCGTATGTAATGAATGTTATTTGTAGTAAAGGTTTTGATACAGCGTTGTAGAGCCTGAATGCTTTGCTCTCTGACTCTCTTTTTTTTCTTCCTCTTAGGTGATAACACGTCATTTGGAATTGTACAATAAATAAGACTGAGAGTCCTCACGCATCGAAATGTCTAAAAAGGTTGCAGGGCGAAAGGAAAAAGGCCTCGTAAGGAAGTCGTAAGGGTTCCTGTCAATAACTCGGAGGATGGGAAGGAAAATGAGGAGATTGTGGGGGGAAGGAGAGAGGAAAGCGGATCACGTCATGCTTTCCTCCCTCTCCCCTTTAATTTCTGCCAAGAGTTGGGAGGGGAACCCTCTCCACTCTCCTACGGACCCGCTGCCCTGCTATGAATGAACGAACGAAAGTGTCCCTGTGCCGCCAGCACTAGTACCAGTCGAGCTTTTTGAACCAGCATGTTATACTACCTCTCTCTCTCTCTCTCTCTCTCTCTCTCTCTCTCTCTCTCTCTCTCTCTCTCCTCTGCTGTATTTGCGGACATTTCGGTATTTTTGTTGTTTGATTGCCTGTTAATCGTATACCTTATAAATGAACTCGAACTAGACTGAAATCATGTACAGTAGCCTACATACCGGTGTTCGTTACATCCGTACAGTTGTATAGAAAATGAAGCATATGCGACTACTGTCGCCTTGTTTATTCCTTGCTAATCCCTCATGTGAATACCTTGGCATATAGTGTTGATTATGTCCATCTTCCGTCCGTTCGTCCCTCTTTGCGATGAACCCATTTAAAAAGGTACGTTCAATAACTTCTCGCGTTGAAACACCTTTGCGGGAGCAAATTTCACGATCCAATATTGACTTGTGTTACCTTCATCTTTCATATCTCGATTTTGTGGGTAACTTGTTTTTGCTGAAACAAAGTGAAGATGACTTCAGATGACTTCGCGACTTTCCTTGAACACTTTCGCGGATCAGCCCCGAGGAACCGTAAGATGCAGTATTAAAAGGTTTCCGTTCAGAGAACATTAATACACGACAGAACATTTGTCCTGTGAAATTATTTTCAGTTTTTGTTGCTTTTAACAAATTACATATAAAAAAGTAAACGCCAAAAAATATATGAAAGTAAGAGGTACTTGCAGGAAAATCACAAAGTGGAGTTAAGAATTCATAGTAAACAATTTAGGTACTTAAGCCTAGGGAGACTGATGAAAATCATGGAGAAAGCGAGCGACTTTAGTTGCAGTGCACAACTAGACCAACAGCATCAGGTATCATCTAATTCTAAAGTATAAAAAACATAGAAAAATACAATTTTACAAGAGAGAGAGAGAGAGAGAGAGAGAGAGAGAGAGAGAGAGAGAGAGAGTTATATAACCCAAAGACCTTTCCACGCATCGTTTCCATTCATCGGAATCAGATTAATTCAGTCATTGCAGTCGAATCCCAGATTCACGTAATAGCTATTGTTGGGGGTTGCAATGCTTGCTCTTGCAAAGCCTCTTGTGAAATGCTCCGTCCTAACCTCCATTTTGCAGAAGGAGGATTTCGGTCGCGTCCTCCATTTTGCTCGGAAGGATTTGGGCTTACGCGGAAAACCAATTGCGGAGGATAATACGAAGCAAAATGCGCATTGCGAAATTTTGACTTCCGCCATGTCAGTTACATTTTCGTACCTTCTTTTTTTTTTTTTATAATTCCAGCGTTTTGCGATCTTGTGAATTCTCTCTCTCTCTCTCTCTCTCTCTCTCTCTCTCTCTCTCTCTCTCAGTCTTTTTGATTTGATTTCGGAAATGTAACCTTGATCGAGGCTACTATGATTTTTTTTTATGTCCAGGTGTAAAACTTCTCTTTGGTTATCCTATTCAATCATATTTTTTGTAAATTCTGCTTTTTCAAATCCGAGTTGGCTCCGGATAAAAACCCTTTCTCTTCCTATGTTATGTACACGAGAATATATACATATATATATATATACATATATATATATATATAGATATATATTATAGAGATATATATATATATATCTATATAATATATATGTGTGTGTGTGTGTGTGTGTGTATATATATATATATGTGTGTGTGTGTGTGTGTGTAAAGCTCATGACAGAAAGCGGATACTTCCCAAACACTGTGGCCTTCTCCCCTGTCCCCCGCGCTCTTGATAATTTTTTTACCCGTTCCATCCAGTCCCGTCTGGGTCGCTCTTTCCTCGTTTCCCCTAACACTTGTGGAGAAGGAAATCCACCAACCCACCGTCGTTTATTCCATTGGCATGACTGAACAATTTCAAAATACTTATGAACCTCCTTTTCAACTACCTAATCCAAATCACAAATGTTTTTATTTGTGAACATTTTTCATCCTTTCAATTTTTCTTACGGCACAAATGCTACGCAGGCATTTAATCTTAAAAGTATCACCCTTTCACGCTTACTCGGGAGTAAGTCTACAAACCAGTACTTTGTTGTTGTTGTTTTTTTTTATTGGGCTAGTAGGAAAGGTCTGAAAAAGATGTTTCGCATCGTTAAAGATACAGGGATTTTAGGATGGGATAATGATTTATTTTTTAGAATGAATATGTAAAAAAATAAATGTGCATGTTAAACAGTACAGAAAAATTATTTCTAACAAAACATAGTGTATTTATTTTAATATATACAGTGGAACCTCGGTTTTCATACATAATCCATTCCAGAACCTTCAACGAGAACCAAAACGTACGAAAACCAAAACAATAATTCCCATAAGAGATAGTGTAAATACAATTAATGCGTTCCAGTCCCTCAAAATGTTTAAAAAATACACATTATAGGGAATAAACACAGTTTTACATACAGAAAACAATGAGAAATGAATCTAAATGACTAATGAAATTAATAAATGAACATTTAACATCACTTACCTTTATGGAAATCACTTGTTAGTGTATGGCAGACAGAGAGGAGGGGCGAGAGAGGAGGAGAGGTTATTGTTTGGAAGGGGAATCCCTCCAGAAGGACCTCAGGTATCAAGGACCTATCTGGGGTTACTTCTCTTCATACTGGCACTATCTGAGGTTACTTCCCCACTTCGTTCTGTACTGGCAGTAGGTTGAGGGTTACTGGACCCCTGTCATACAACAAAACTGTCCAGAGACAATTGTCTCTAGCGTTTCTTTAAAATTTGCCTAAAGTTAAACACAGCATTGTCATTAAACATATTGTAGACACAGATTACAACTTCTTTGTTGGGATGATAATTCTCCACAAAATTATTTTCATCATTCCACTTTGCAAACATCTCCTTAATCCCTGAAGTAGTCATATTATGTATGCCTATTCGTTTTCTGATTTTCAAACCAGCCTATGCTGACCTTAAATTCATAAATAGCAGCACTTGCTGTAGGCATTTTCTCACTGATATTGGCATTCAACTTCCTCCAACACTTTGCTACGAGTTCTCTCTTAAATTTTATAGTGTTTCTCGCCTTTCTTACAGAAGGGCTAGCAATTGGAACATTCTTTGGCCGCATGATGGCTTATTTAGTAGTTGCACTGAACTAAAAAACACAAAAACCACAAAAACAACGAACACAATAGCAGAATGGGTCACGGAAGAAGATGGGATGCTTTGTTTGGGCGCTTGATATGGGGCCCGGTCACGCACTGTGCCCCAATGGAGCATATCCCGAGTGTACGAAAACCGAGGAAACGTATGATAACCAAGACAAAATTTAAAAGAAAAAAGTCTACGAAAACCGAAACGTACGAAAAGAGGCGTACGAAAAGCGAGGTTTGACTTTATATTGTAATAAGGGTACCTTAGTTTATGATACCTCCTCTTCAAATTAATGTAAAAATAGCAGAAACCAAAAGGAATTAAGCATTTGCATTTTTTCATTCATAATAAAGATGCAGGTGCATTTGCCCCTTTGACTCACACACAATTTCCTTTAATGATTTAATCCTTAATTGCCTTGTGTCCATTTGACTGCTGGTGCCTTGTATTTGTAGATTAGCCGGCTGGAAGAGAAAGTTCGCCCCAAGGGCTTGCTGCACCGCCGAGGAAGGACGCCGAGCTACCATATTTAAAGCTCAGTCCACGTACTTTACTTGAGTAAAGGATGTTACTATAATATTCGAAGGTCATCACTGTTCGTATGTTTTAATATTTTCATCTCCAAAGGCCATCACTATCTTTATGTTTTTTCTCCTTCATATGTGTGAACTTTGTAGACAAAGACCTACAACTATTATAAGTTGAACAAATATCCCTAGTAACATCAACTGTTAGACCTTTGTAAAGATTTGTTAAGCTTAATCAACTGGTGGTATGAACAGTATAAAAATTACCAAAGGGCTGTGCAATTTGCAAAAATATAGTGATTTAACCAGTGAAGAAGTGAACATAGTTAAGGGAGTGATTTATGGAAGTATGGAAAAGTCAGACATCACAAACGTTCCCAAAAGATTTTATAGTGGCCATCAATAAACTAAAAATGATAAAAAATATACTCATGACAAAAGCATAGAAATCAGGTGCCCTTGTAATTTTAGATAGAAGTGATTTTAAAAAATAGATAGTCTTTTGGGTGATGATAACACATATAATGAATTAAATCAGAACCCATTAGACAGTGTGAATATTGGTTTTAAGATAGGAAAGTCAAAAACCTATTAAAAGGTAATGAAAGCCTTATAAAAAAGATGTGTGCGATCTCCCCATCGCTACTGTACATATATGTTACAATGAAAACCCACAAAACAAACTTTTTGCCAGGCCTGTTATCAGCTCAGTTGGTTCCGCATCATATGCACAATCTAGTAAAGTACCTAGTGGATATCTTGATGCTAAGTTCACACATTCACATATCAAGGGCACATATGCTCATGTATGTGAAATGTGACCATATGCGTGGTGAAATAGCCACAACCAACGGTATACATGACACGGGCCGATATACGTAAAGCAAGGGTATTATAGTGTACTGCAAATGTACGCACTGCATAAGAATAAAGTGACGCTGACCGGAAGTGGCCCGACAAGCGACAGCACAGCCAAAAGTAGTGTGTGGCAGAGCATGTAACACTGATGTACTTATACCGTATGTGTAACGTTGTGCATTACTGACTTTGGGGGTTAAACCCTAGCAATAAAAGGGCTGAGCGGCACATGTGTTGATAGTTGTGAACATAACAATGCAGCATCAACATGCACTCCCATCCTGCTGAATCAGCCATGAGGACATTGCTGAAATTTGTGAACTTACGGCTATAGCAAGTACGGATACAGGAGAAAAGTTGCTGTTCATCGTCGAATATGTGCTCACCATGTTATTGCTGGAGATTGCACGATGGCTGCAAACCACACACTGAAGAAAAACAGGCGGCAAAGGAGGGTGTGGGCGTGGCTGTACCTGCAAAAAAGAATGGAGCAAGGCCACTATGACAACCTGATGGAGGAGTTGTCAGTCGAAACCCCAGACCTATACAGGAATTTTATCCAGATTGGCAGGGGCCTTTTCAATGAAATTGCTGAACAAGCCATACCCTACATTCAGAAGAAAGTGACATTCTGGTGAAACCCATTGAGCCAGGCTTACTTTTTGCTATCACCCTATGTTTCCTCGCCACAGATGATTCATACAAGTCTGCAATACTTGTACCAGGTAGCCCAGAACACCATTAGCTACATTGTACCAGAGACCTGCAGGGCCATTGTTGCTTCCTACAGAGATGAGGAACTGCAGGTGCCACAAACACCTGCAGCTTGGCAGGAGGTTGCATGGGGGTTTGAGGAATGGTGGAACTCCCCCCCACATAATTGGAGCTATAGATTGTAAACACATCAGGCTCCATAACCCCTCCCAAGGCAGTACACATTACTTCAACTACAAGAAGTTCTACTCTATGGGATTACTTGCAATTGCTGATGCTTCATACAAGTTCCTATACATTGACATGGGTGCCATTGGGTCAGAGTCAGACGGTGGTGTATTTGCCCAGACCCGACTGGGTGAAATGCTGTTGAAACAGGAAGCAAACCTTCACAACCTGAGGCCCTGCCAGGTCAACCAAATGGATCTCCTGTGGACTATTTCCTAGTTGGTGATGATGCCTTCCCTCTGCAGAATTATCTTATGAAGCCCTACCCCCAAAGAGGCTTATCCAAGGAGGAACGGATACACAACTACAGGTTAAGTAGGGCACGCAGGACAGTGGAGAATGCCTTCGGGATTCTGGCCAACAGATTCCGAGTATTCCACACAGCAATATACCTGAAGCCTGACTGTGTAGAGACATTAGTGTTGGCTGCACGTACTCTGCACAGTATCATATTAAGCAAAAATGCTCGCAGACAGGAAGGAGATTATGAGCACCCTGTCACACATACCGTTATACCCAGTAGCTGGAGGAGTAACCTGTCCTTAGGAGCAGCTCTTCCAACTGTGACCAGCAACACTGCAACCAGGTATGCAAAGGAACAATGGAACATGCTGAGAGAATATTTTTCATCCCCTGAAGACTCAGTTTACTGGCAGGAGAACATGATTTAGTTACTTTCCTGTATACTTTATGTTTAACTCAAGGTATTTACTTAAATATTTGTTCATGCATTTAGTTCGAATTACAATATTTACTTAACATTTGTTTACTTTAATGTATTGTAGTTAATTTAATAAAAAAAAGTTGTCCATTATGGCATATTTTTCTCACCAAAACTTAGTAATTGGAGAAGTAGAGAGTCAGATATGTTATTGCATAAATATGTCTATTAAAGACTTACAATAATACAAGCCACAAACAATACAAACATACAGTAAATATACGACTTACAATATTATTTGTGAACTATTTTACAGTTTATTTAGCCCTTCATAATAATTACTTAACATTGATTCTTTTCTGATATGATAATTATATATTTTTGAAATTATCTTCTCTTCGATATTTGTTACATTGTATTCGACTTGCTTATTTTGTGTGTGTTGTATTTTTGTTTCTTTCCCCATATGCTACAAATAGTAATTTGGATTTCTTTATAATTCAGTAATGTATTTAGATAGACTTTATGGGTTAATTTTTCTTAGTTCATTTGTGTACTACTTATATCTGTCTGTTGTAGTTAATTAATAAAAGAAAGTTGTCAATTCTGTGATATATTATTCTCATCAATACTTAGTAATTGGAAGGAGTCTCACATGATATTGCAAATATATGTTTATTTATTCTAAATCCTTACAACTGGCCTGTACAGCATTCCCAATGCGTCTTGGATGCGTCCAGGACAGCAGGGTTGCTGCGTCTGCTCCCACACCATGCGAAGACCCACGCGGTGCGGGACCACAGGTATGCTCCCTGCAACCATGCGGTGTCCGCCAGGTTGGCACCTATGCATGGCTTTGAGCAGGTTGAAAGGTCCTTGGCTCCCTGCGTACGCCGGGTGGTGCGTAACAGCTGTGCCGCATACTGATGTACTTACATAGGACTTACGGTACGTTTACGTAGCATTTAGGCAGTTACCCATTTTCTCCCGTGGGTGGACATGCATGCCTTAATACATGAATGTGTGAACTTAGCATAACTCATTGGTAGGTACCATCTCTATTGCCAATATCATGAATATTGTGGATTTGATTAATAAACTAAATAGTGTACAAATTAATAGTGGATCCAGGCTTGTGCGTTTTGATGTAGCATCACTATTCACAAAGGTGCTAATTGATGATCTGCTGGAGTTTTTATCGTAATTATTAGAGAACACAGCTGGATATCCCATTTTCTAAAAGCACTTTAATTGAACTGGTTAAATTATGTGTAAAAGAATGTAAATTTGAATTGAATGGTAAACTTTACTAACAAAATTTTGGTATGGCGATGGGAAAACGTCTATCGCCAGCGTTAAGTAACTTATACATGGAATGTTTTGAAAAAAAACAAAAACATCAAACAGTCTAATTCCACGCAATGTGGTATGGCTCAAGTATGTTGACAACATAATTCGTGTATGGCCACGGAACGAAGATGTAAACAACTTTTTTGCCAAGTTAGTACCATTGATTAAATTCAGTATGGAAATGGAAAATGATAGGATGTCCTCATACAAAGAACTAGTATTGGTTTCAAATAGTGGTAACAGAAAACTTTCTAATATTTCTTCCTATGTGCATTTCTATGCTGGTCAAAGCAATAAGGTTAAGGAATCAGTTTACATCTGTTTTTAAGAGCATTAAGTATATGTAGCCCTGAATATATTGATGAGGAAATAGACAAGATTAGGAAGAAAGGCAAGAAATTGAAATATCCTGACAGTGTATTAAGCAATGCATTAGACGAGTCAAAAAAGACTATGTATCAAAACTAAAAAGAACAGCACAATACAAAACATTGGCTTGTGCTGCCATATATAATAACAGTATGAAAGATATCCCCCATCGTCTTCAGAATTTTTTAATGTACATTTAAGAACAATAAAACAATGAAACATGTACCTGTAAAGAAATCTCTAGATAACGCTAAAGGATGTGTATATAAAAGTCCGTGTAAGTCTTGTAACAACTTTTATAGTGGCCAAATAGGTAAAGCACAGGAAAAGAGAATAAAACAGTATAAAAAGAATATGTGAGATATCCACAGGGAAACAGTGGCATTTTCGTACATGTTAGTGAGAACAATCATGCTCTAAATTGGGAAAGGTGAAAAGGATTGTGTATTCTAATAACGCCCTGGAAAGGAATATAATTGAATTTAGCTTTATAAAAGAAAGTTAAAGCCATAACATGAAAATCATTCAAGGGATGCATAAACTTGATCCTTTAAAACAAAGCAAATTTGTAAATTGTTTAAATTTTAAGATAGGCAGTAGAGATGCATGGAAATAGAATTACCATATTTGTAAACACAGTACAGGGACAGCAGTGCTGATGAGATTTCCAACTCTGCCTCCCTGACACCTGTCACGTGTGGATCTATAATCTCCTATGGTCTGTACGTTTATCGGCATTGTCCTTTGAGAGTATATTGGGATTTTTAACTAAACGTTGAAAAGCAGAGGGGTAAGGTTCAGCTGCGTAGGCGAGTAGTATGAGGGAATTTGATGAGGGAATTGATATAATTAAGAGAATCAGGAAAGAAGTTACACATAAAGTGAACTAGCAAATGATGCCATGAGACAGATATTTATTTAATAGGAAAGATTAAGAGGATGCGCCTGTTGGCTACAAAAGGTTTGGAAACGTTAGTAGTTGTAAGGCAAAAAGGATATTGCTGGAATAAAATATCTGATGTTGTGTAAGTGCAACTAAAGCAAATAAGCAAATGGCTTTTAAACCTGAGGATGCATATAGGTATAAGCTTACAGGAAGGGTCACTGAAGTATGCCTTTTTAGTGGCTGCTGGCTCATTTAGGGAAGAGGAAGGTCGCAGTAGATGGGAACTAGATTTGCGCGTTTTATGTTAATCAGAGGAGGTTAGTGAACGCACTGAGAAATGGGAAATCTGGCATGGGAAGGGAGACTGATGCAGCTGTAATACAGAAATGTGAAGTGTAGGTAATGCTGGTCCGAATATGCTGGAAGGCTCTTAATATTTCTAGGCATGTATGTCAGTGGGAGTTAATTTAGGATTTTTGGTTTTGATAACCCTGACCATTTTACATGAACATACTACTGTTTCAGATGTTTCGATGCAGTCATTACAGTCTACTTTGATCTGATCTTTTTATATCACAGTCGTAGTTTGTACTATGTTTTCATTACGGTGGAAAATTTCCGGTGAATTTTCAGCAACGCAAATATATCTCTTAAAGGATTCCGTTGCTTTCATCTTTAATAAATACAGTCTCCTTATTTAAGCATACATATGTATATGCATTGCTTTACTTGATTTTCCTTTGACGATCACTTACTTGCCTCGGCTTGCGTGCTCCTCAGAAGTAAACACCGTTACTTATTTTCCTTTGTGCTTTTAAATGTTTTGCTAATTTCCTTCTTATGTTCCAGTGGTTTGCAGTTTTCTTTCCGCCAACTTTGACCTTATTGTTCATCATGTCGCTTCTCTTAGGTCGACTAACTTTAGGACCATTTACTGGGAACCAAGAAATTCTGCCCCGAATTTTTCTTTTCGAAAGAAAAAATTGCAACATAACATTTTTTACTTTCTTTTGCCGATTTGAAAAGAACACAGTTAATCAGCCTCTAGTGGCAAATACGTAATAAAGAATATGATGACAGTAATATTGATAAATGATTACATTAATTTTGCTACCGTTTACTTACTTTCGTGTCATACTCATTTGTTGAAATTTGATTTTAAAATGAGATTACTTACTTAGTTCGGTCATTGCGCTAATAATTGTATTATCTTTTTGTTTATTATGAATCTATTCTGTAATGATATTTGTTAATTTTATTCCGAATTTCATTTTATTCATTGTTAAGGTGAAGTGTTCATTTTCCATAAAAATCTGCTTTAGGAACATATTTCGTATGAAATGTTGTACATAGGTAGTTACACTATAAAGGCGTTTAGTGTAAATAGCATTTTATGCGTTCAGCGCGTTCCTATGAATGGCAACGAGGTCCAAAAAAAATAATAAATAAATAGAAAAATAAAAAAGGAAAATAAACCAAAATCAACATTATGCAACCATATATTTTAGCAATGATATTGCAATTACTTTAAGTTGGTGCTTCATTTTTGCTTTTAAATATTATAGTTTATAGCATAAACATTATAATACTACCTTAGAAATGGAGACATTGTTTAAATCGAAGAAAATTTATACATTTGAAATAGAATAGAAAAAATAAATGCATTATTATTTTAAACCAACATATGTTTCCTTATTCCTAGCCGCTGACTATCAACACCTCTAATATTAGCAATCCTGATATATAATTGAACCATTATTCATAAAAAAATAGATAACAACAGAGAACATAATTAGACATTTGGAAAAAAACAGAAAAGATAAGTACATGCATTTTCATTTTATTTCAGTTGCCTTATGATTTTCCTTAATACTAGATGCTGATCATTAACACGTGGAATATTATCAGTCCTAATATAGTTCAGAAGTATTATTCATACAAAAATGATAACAGAGAACATGTAGCTGAAAACAATACCGAAAGCCTGCTGCTACACATCAACAAACTCATCCTCCTCATCATCATCATATTTTCACAGACTGATCTTTTAACCTTATTGTTTTGTCCAGAATAGAAATGTACATAGGAAGAAATATTAGTAGGTTTTCTGTAAACACTATACTTAGAAAACAAACAACTGGATATTCCATTTTCTAAAAGCACCTTCTAAAAGCAGGTTTTAAGAGCACTACGGGTATGTAGCCCAGAATATTTAGATGAGGAAATAGATAAGATTCAGAATACAGGCAAGAAACTGAAATATCCAGATAATGTACTAAACAATGCATTAAAAGCGGCAAAAAAGACCATGTATCAAAATCAAAAAGAACCTTACAACAACAAAAATTTGCTTGTACTACCTATAATAGTAATATGAAAGATATCCCACATCTCCTGAAGAATTTTGGTGTTAATGTAGTTTTTAAAAACAATAAAACAATGAAACAGGTACTTATTAAGAACTCCCCCGACAATGCTAAAGGATGTGTATATAAAATCCCGTGTAAGTCTTGTGACAACTTTTACATTGGTCAAACGGGGAAAGCACTGGAAAAAAGAATAGAACAACATAAACAATGTGTGAGATATGCACAGGGAAATAGTGGTATATTTGTACATGTTAGTGAGAACAATCATGCTATTAACTGGGAAGGGGCAAAAAAGCTGGTGTGTTCTAATAATGCATTGGAAAGGAATATCATTGAATCTAGTTTTATAAAAGAAAGTTACAACAATAATATGAACATCAGTCAAGGAATGTATAAACTTGATCCTTTCATATCAAAAGAAATTTGTAAACTGTTTAAATTTTACGGTTGGCTGTAGAGTTATATGAAAAATAGGATTATTCTATTTGTAAACACAGTAAAGGGGCAGTAGTGGTAATGAGATGTTCAACCCCGCCTCCCTGACACCTGTCAGGTGTGGACTTGTACCCTAAGCGGTAGTATCCCTAGAGAATTTATTGTAAATTTTAGCCTAATGATTTTTGAAAGTCCACTCCTACCTTGACACCTGCGTGTGGGTGGATCTGCAGTCTCAAACTGTTGTGTGTATGTTCGTCAGTACTGTCTTTGTAGTATATATACTCGTGAATTCTAATACTATGTATCAGTCCTTTGTCAATGGCTTGAAAATAAGCCGAAACCGGTCAGGACCTACACCCTGTCTCTTATTTTTCACCTGTGGATATGTGTATATATATATATATATATATATATATATATATATATATATATATATATATATATATATATATATATAATATATATGATTGTACCTGGGAGTGCACAAGACAATGAGTGTCAATTATATGCAAAATTACGGCTGAGCGCCTACTTCAGATTGGGTGATAGTTAGTGAAACACTAAGGGTTTAGTTTAATTGATTATAGTTACGCTCTCAATCATATTAGGAATGAAATGTTTACACCATATGAGTTCAAGGGGCATGTAAGGACCCTGTAATGTAGAGAACAATTAACAATGAATTAGATCTTGACATACATGCACAGGTGACCGGAGTTTTCTGGGCACCTGGAGTGAAGAAAACCGAAGGGGAAATTTCCCCTGGAGCAAACGAGGTGAGAATCCAGAATCCACGCTGATCTACTGCAAGCATGTAACGAGAGCAATTGGGAGTTAGACAGATTGCTTTAAACACGAGGTTGAGGGTCGAGGGGGAAGTGTATTGAAGGTACTTAACAACTCGACCTTACAAAGAAATGAGTTATGTTACTTATCTCATACAAAGAATTGAGTTATGTTATTTTTCACTGAGGGCCCACAATATTCTACAATTATAGCACAATACAGTAATCACTCGGGAAATATGAAAGGAAAATGACTCAGAGACTGGAGATAGGACTGACTGCTAATTACTTTGAAATTTACACCATACCTTCTGTAGGAGATGGAATCATCTCCCTCAGGGGCAACAGTAAGGGAAGGATATGCAATAGCACAACAAGGATCACATTGGCTAGCAAACAGCCACCATCTCAAAAGGAAGTAGCTCAGAGGAGAGCAAGAGAAGTTCTAAGGCTGTTTGTTTGGTGCTCTCACCTTTTATGACCTTGAAGGGGATTTGCCAGCATCCTGGTAGATGGTGTTACCTGTCCCCTGGCACCTCTTTGCCACAAGGTCGTGCTAGGCTACCATGCAGTCTAAGCTTTTAAATATGGTGGCTGGGCTCCCTTCACCGGCAGTGCAGTATGCCCTTGGGCAGGCTTTCTCTTCCATTCGGTGAATCTACAAACACAAGGCACAAGCAGTCAAATGAGCAATAGGTAATTAAAGGATCAATTCCTTAAAGGAAGTGGTGTATGAGAGGGAAAGGTGAATTGGCCTGTATCTTTATTTTGAATGAAAAAAAATAAAAGAATTTGTTTCCTTTTGGGTTTCCTAACATTTTGTTAATTGGAAGAGGAGATGACGTAAACTGAGGGACCTTCATTGCAATATATATATTATATATATATATATATATAATATATATATATATATTATATATATATATATATATATATATAATATATATATATATATATGTATATTAAATAATTAAATTAATAATAATCTATATATATATATATATATATTATACATTTAAATATATATACATTACATATATATATATACATATTATATTTATATATATATACATATATATATACATACACACATATATATCACAGTCATCCAATTCGACTGGGTGGTTTTCATAGTGTGGGGTCTGGGTTGCATCTTCCTCCTTAGGAGTCCACCACTTTCCTCACTATGCGCACTGTTTCTTGTAGCACACTCTTCTGCATGAGTCTTGGAGCTACTTCGACATATAGTTTTTCCAGTTCCTTTTCATGGATCTTGGGATCATGCCTAGTGTTTGTATGGTTATGGGTACAATTTCCACTGGCATATCCCATTTCCTTATATTCTATTTTCAGATCTTGATACTCATCAATTTTTTCTCTTTCTTTTTCATCTACTCTGGTGTCCCATGGTATTGCAACATCAATGAGCCATACTTTCTTTTTGATTTTGTCAATCAACATCATGTCTGGTCTATTGGCACATGTCACCCTTGGAGGGTGTCACCCTATCTGTTCTGCTAGTATAGTCCCAGAGGATCTTTGCCTGATCGTTTTCTATCACTCCCTCAGATTGTTTTTCTTACCACTTATTACTGAAAACTAACTGGTGTTTCTTGCACAGGGTCCAGTTGAGGGCTTTTGCTACTGAATCATGACATGTCTCTGTTTGTACTGGTTTTGTGCAAGTGCTGGACATTCGCTTGCTATGTAGTTTATGATCTAATTTTTCACATTGCACTTCCTGCATATGGATGAGATGTTATTTCCATCTTTTGTTCTTTGGTCATATCTGGGTGATTTAGCGGTTCACATGTGGCACAAAACAATCCAGTAATCACTCATTTTCCCACCTATAATATGCACAGTTCTTTAGTCAAATCACATGACAGCTGCTACTATTGTCTATGAGTCATTCTGCCAACCTTTGGTACATGTCCTGGGCCCATAACCTATTGTAATAAGAAGGCAAGGATGGACAGACTAACAACAAGCGTGTGTAAACTGTGCTAGTTTATTCTTGAGCGAGAACAGCTCAATGTTACATGGAAAACAAAGTAAACTGTAGAGTGCTCTTCTCGTTTTCCAAGGACTCTGGAAAGCTCCAATGAACGTGGTATTTGCATACCAACAATGTTTGTACCTTCGCTTAAACTTTCGAAGCTCTAATTGCACAACTTCCTCTGGGAGGCTGTTCCACAGTCCAACGGAGTGAGGAATAAAGGTCCTCTGGAACAGAGAGGTTTGACATTGAAGCACATTCTCTGCATATTAGTGCTACTGTTCAGCAAATCTGGTTGCTCTTGGTAGATAAAGGGGATCAGGGACCAGTTCTGAATGTAAAAGATCTATTTTGAAATACAACTTATGAAAAAGTGACAAACAAGAGACCGTCCATCGATGTTCCAAGTCATAACTATACTATTAGGAATATTAGGTTAACGTTTACTTGTTTACTTTTAAGTTAACTTTTTGCTGAGTATGTTTACTCTTGTGTTACCATAAGTTAAGTGGCTTTACGATCGTTTGTCAGTGTTTTTGCGCCTCCTCCTCCTCCTTTGTGTATTAGTAAACTATCATTTTAACAATTGCTATTCTTTTGCTTTGAGTGTTTATAAACAGCGGGAAGGTGATGAGTGGACATGGTGGACTGGTCAACGGCAGTTCGGGTCTTGACAAGCTCTCACCAGGACTGTTTCCTGTCGCAGCATTTACATTTTGATTTATTTGGAGGATGACTTAGAACCTGTACCTTTCGGACCACACACTTGGATATATCCCTAACGGATTCTGGAAGACGCAAATATATGTCTGTTGTGTGTGTGTCCTTGGATCACGCCTTTTTCCGTGCAGGTGTTGTTGTCACTTGCGACCTTCACACTGCTGTGGAGTGTTTCACAGAGGCTGTCATCTGCGACCGCTGATTCTGCCCCTTTTTCCAATTGGAGGATTTTGACAGGAAAACCAGTGTCGTCGCTGTATCCCGGCACTGGATTTTGGATTTACTTACCGTGTTCTTCATTTACGTCCAGCTGCGTATAGGGGAGTGAGAGTAACTTGGCTCGTTAGGTGACAAGTAGGGAGGCTGCCGCCAGGTAAGACAAATTATCGTTCCTTTTCCTTCAGGACAAAGTGTTGACCTTTAGTACCTGGTGTTACAATACTGGCCCTTTTAATAGCAGTTTGGATTGATCACGGCCCAGGGTTCAACCCCTCTTCTGGTACTTTACTTGAGGTGAAATTGTGTACTTTTGTCAATCTTGATTCTTTATAAATATATATATATATATATCTATATATATATATATATTCCTATATATATATATATATATATATATATAATATATATATATATATATATATATGTTATATATATATATGTATATATATATGTGTGTGTGTGTGTGTGTGTGTTTACATGTATATGTTGTCACATTTAATTCTGTGTTGGTATTTAGTGGACTGAGTTCCACATTGCTTAGCTTGTGTTATAGGTAGGAATATTAAGGTTTTCCTTGTTTTCATCTCCTACTTCTTTCTACCTTATTTTTATTAGGTTATTGGTGATTTTGGCTTGCCTTATTTTGGATCCAACTCGTTATTATTAAGTATGTTTTCTCTCTTGGAATTTTCTCTTGTTTAGGGCTTAGTGTACTAGCTTTAGGTTTTCTTGTGAGTTCCCGAGAACCAGGTATTTGTTCTTTTGATTATTTATCTGTGTAATTGAGTGTATTTAATCTCACAAGGTTGATTTAAGTAATTTTCTAGTTTGTAATAAATATTGTTAAGTTTTCTTGAGTTTCTTTTTCCATCCCTCCTTGTCACTGAGGTACATCTACTGACTGCAATCTTTATTAATATAGAGACCTAAAAAGAACCTGTACTGCAACCTGGGAGGTTGTAACAAGGAAACAAACCCAGGGAAAAATGCTGTGAGAGAAGGAGATGCGCTTCTGGTTACAAGTTCATGGCACAGAAGTTCATCAGCTATGGTATGCACGCCCCACCTTCCAACAGGTTGCAGTATCGATGGGCGTCGTGGTACGGACTTCTCAAGTCCTAAGGTATTGGCAGGTAACAGGTGCTTACATGGACAGAGTAACAACCAGCAACATTCTGCTGACATTGGGGGGAGCGTCATCTAGGCAACACCCTAGTCCAAGACTCAAACTCCTACTACTACTCCTGGTGTCAGCAGCAAAGGCCCTCTATGTACCAGATGAAAGACAATAGTCATTGTCTAGAATCTAGGTGGGCTTGTCCATTGTTTTGGGGTCCCACTGGGATGCTTAATTTTGACAAGTAATATGGAATGGAAATGGACAAAGGCCAGAACCATGATAGACAGGATAGAAATACACTGGATAAGTTTCTTGAGAGTCAAGAGTGACAATAGGGTAAATTAGAGGAGATGCTACCTGAGGATTACAAGGGTCAGGTCAGAGGAAAGATAATCTCGAGAATGCAGGTCCAGTGGGTATTGGTGAGGACAGGTAAGGGCACTCCCTAACAAGTGGGCACTAATGACCCCGGCTACTCTTTGAAAGGGGCGCAAAAGTGTTAACCCACTTGGCTTCTGCGTCAAGTCGGTTGCAAAAATCCTATAATGACTGTCTGGGCGGTCCTTCCTATTATTCAGTTGGATGGGATATACTATAAGGACCGTCTGGGCGGTCTTTCCTATTCTTCCTAAAATTACATTGGAGACATGTCACTGACCTTTTGGGACTTCTTAATGATATGGTCAAATGTATGTGTCTTTCCATATCAAGTTTATGCTACTTATGTCTCAGTGTTTTCCAAAACAAGGATCCACTCTTTATTTCTCAAAATTATAAACTACTTTCCCAGAATTCTACATCTCTTCTAACTGCTAAGTTACTTGAGGGGAGGAAAAGATGAAAGAAGCAGACGTCTGAAGGAGGTATGTGACAGAGCTCCCCACTGAAGAAGACATACACCATTTTCTGGATGCGAATGTCAAGAATCTTTGACGCACACTCAAGTAGTTTAGCTTAAACTTTAAAAATTTATGCTCTCTCTCTCTCTCTCTCAGTTTTGACGTACATTACATGATATGTTAAGTTAAAGTAATGCATGTCTATGTGATTAAACTCGAAGCTAATGGTAAGTTATAGTAATTTACATACCCTAATTGTTAAATGAACTATTAACTATTAATAATGCTAGTATCTCAGTTGATTAAATTACCCTAAAGAACAAATGCAGGCGTGTTATTCACAAATTTTATATACATCTTAGCTTATTGATTCCCCACAAACCCATTCATAGATACAATATGCTTCTGGTTGACTTATATAGACTATCTTGTAAAAGTGTGTCGTTCCTGGACATTCAGATGTGCTTCTAGGACATAAAGCATAAAATGTAGAAAGATTCAGCTAAGAAAATGGACCACCAAAGGGTAGTCTAGGATGGGTAACTTTATAAGACACAAAGGGACATGAAACTTGAGTCCTCTGGTCACTATCTCTGGAAGTATAGTGCCAGTAGAATTCAGAAGGGTAAGAAAAGGACTCCAGAGAACTCTAGTGACAGGACAAGACATCTGCTATCTTATTTTTTGTTCCTTTGATGTGACATGACAAGACAAGACATCTGCTATCTTATTTTTTGTTCCTTTGATATACTCTATTTTCCAATAGTAATCTTGCATGTCTGGACTCCGCCTCATTAGACATTTATTTTACTCGGTATCATAAAGAGTTATGGTCAGTCAAGATAATTAGCAGGAACTTGTGATCTGCATGATAGGCTTCATAAAGTTTCATAGTGAGAACCATCCCCAGCAGTTCTTTTTCGATTGTGCTGTATCAAGTTTCTGCTAAATTTAGTTTCTTAGAGTAGTATGCTATAGGGTGTCTTATGCCATATAAAAGGGTCTTTCGTAATCTGCCATGTGCAGCATGGGTTCGTGTTTTAAGACAGCCTTCAGATTGTCACATGCATTGGAGTACACTTAAAGCTCTTATTTCTGTTGAACAAGTTGGTTATAGAAGCTGTGGTGTCAGAAAAGTTTGGTATGGAGCTCCTGGAGTATTCTACCATCCTTATAAACCTCTTGAGTTTCTTAGTTTTGGGGTATGGTATATCACTGATAGCTCAGATGTTGGCATCCTTGGGCATGACCTTCCCACTGCCAACAATATGTCCTAAATAGGTGATTTGAGCCAAATCAAACTCACATTTCTTCAAGTTAACCACCAGGTTTGCCCTTTGCAGTGCCACTAAGACTTTTGTGATGATACAAGGACGATCCTCCCACGTTTATGCAAAGACTGCTATATTGTCAAGTTAGACGACACAATTCTCTATGCTGACCAGGACATTATTCATCAGGCGTTTGGAGCTGCTTGGGGCATTTTATAGACGAAAAGGCATGAACGTGGTACTAATAGAAACTGTCCTGCATTATGAAAGCAGTCAGTGGATGGGACTCCACTGAAAGGGGAACTTGCCAGTAACCTTTCTCAAGGTCAATTTTACTCAAGAAGGGCCTCAACCTAAGCTGTCAATACACATTTCAATCTGTAGGAGATGGTACTATTCTGGTCTCGTTGCTCCATTACATTTTCTGTAATTGACGCAGAGCTGATCACCACCTCCTTCCTTAGGGACTAGTATGAACAGGTACTTTTGCTTTCTTCTATCAGACCCAGCTTGATTTGTAATTTTACTTCTTCTTTGATTCTGTGTCTTCCTCCAAAGTGATGTGATGTTTCAGGACAGTGGTGCATCCCAACCTGTACTGAACATTAGCTTAGTCCTGCATTAGCAAATGCAGTATATCATCCTGCTGGTTTTCTTCCAACCCAGGGGTAACGTACTCAATTCAATTTAGCACCTCAGAGTTCAAGCTCGGTGGTGGTAAGGCTGTGGTGGTTCCAGCCTCAGCTGGTTGCGTAGACAACGGGGATTCCTCATTCTCCTCCTCCCTTGTCTTTTAAGGCTTAAGTAAATTTACGTGCAGCCACTTGGCCTGCCGTTTTCCATAGTTCAATAAATAGTTAAGGTTTCCTCGTTTTCCCAATATTTTGTAAGGCCAGTGAATTGGGTTTCAAGGGGGTATGTCGTCCCGGTCCTGAGCACTAAGACCTTATCTCCAACAGCAAAGTTTCTTGTTCTTGCCTTCCTCTCAAAACTCAGTTTGACTCACTCTTGTGTTGTCTCTTCCCTTGCTTATGTGACTGCACAAGCATTTTTCATTTTAGAGTGAATTTCTGGTAATTCCTTAGCCCAATCTGCTTTATGAGGTTCTGCCCAAGCCTCTTTTAGGACTCTCCTCAAAGGGCTATCCTTCATATACCAGAAAAACAATTAATTACAACTGGTGTTTTCCAAAGTTAAAGTCACAATAAGTGAAATAACAGAGACGGATACAAATACCAAAAGTAAAAATAATATAATATATCTACAAACACAGTATAGATAGAAATGATTGCTGGAACCACTATAAATACAAAAATATATGAATAATAACCACACAAAATATGAATACAATAATTAGAACAAAGTACCCACACTATTAATTAAAGAACCAAAACAGACATTCCCCAAAATAAGGGGGTACTGAGGGAAAAGAGAAAATAATGGCCAGAAAGAAGCTTAACAATTAACAAAACTAGAAAACCTAACTAATATAAAGTGGCCACTAAGAGTTTCAATCCCCACTAAGATTCTTATAAGAGGAATTGTCTTGATCCAGTAGTACACTTATGGGAGTCATAGAAGCGGGAAGATATGCCCCACAATTCAGAGTAAAGCCCGACCTCCTCACGATAGGTCCACATCTCTCAGACTTACAAAACTTAAAGACTTTATACCTGCTCATGGCGAGATCCCCCAGGCAAATGCTGGCCCAAGGCTACAGCAAGATGAAGCAGCAGCATTGCAACAGGGGCAAACTTGCTGTAATCCATAAGTTGTGGTACCAACACGAAGGCCAGAACTAGACTGCTCGGTGCTCATGTAAGGCACAGGGACCTCCAAATACACCTCGGAATACTCCAAGGAAACTGAAAACATGGGGATACTATAATAAATGGCAAATTAGGGTAAACTAAAGATAATGATCCAAAACTAAAACAAAACAAAAAATAAATGGTAAAGTCTTAACACCTCCACACCTACAAGAATTTTTATTTATTTAATAGGTTGACTAAAATAATAAGGTTCTATGAAACACCTGAAAAAGGTATCAAACAACAAAGTTTACAAGGGTCGAATTGCAAAATTAATTTTTATATGACCTGAAAAAGAGAAAACAAAAATTTTACACCATACCCATTACAGATCGGAGCACCATTTAAGGCCTTCCTTTTCAGCACTCAAAAACCGTTTCTCTCAATCAGAGTTTATAGGATATAACAATTTTTTCCTGGTTTTAATCATTTTCCATATGATAGTCTCTTGCTATCCAAGGCACCACATCACATTAACGGTGAAATACATTTTACGCTGGGCTCGTTAGCCACAAGATAAACCACTCACAAATTATGGAGCATGATAAATCCCAATATCGGTTTTACATAGCTGAGGGTAAACCTGAAACCTTAAATTATTATGGCAATTGAACAACATTGCTCTGACGCTCAGGCAATGAGGACCCAAACCTCCGCACCTCTCTAAACACCTTAAAAATAATACATTGTACACCACCACCATATCCTTAATTTTATTTTACAATAAACCGTATTATTAACCTTATCATTACCCTTAACAGTGTCAAACCTTCAATCAAAATAATAGGCATCATCGAAACAATCGACCATAAGACACCATGACTCAATCCAAGAAAAAACCACTACGACCGTCTTCTCCCTCACATTCCCAAACAAGTCATATTAGTCAAAAATTACCAGGAATATGTTTGATTTGCGGGTCCCATTTCTTCAATGATATATTCCAACGAGCCAACCTTTTATTTTTATTTCTAAACCGATAAGGAAGGTTCAAGAGTTATGATGTGTTAAGACTAGGATAGGAGAATCTGTGGAGGAAAGGTATACCTTAAATTTATTAAATGACATAACCAAGGCCAAAGATTCTTTCTCCACAGTGGAATATTTCCTCTGAGGAGGTGTTAGCTTTTTTTAGAGATAAGCTACCTGATGTCACATCCCCTGCTGATCCTGCTGCAGTAGCTCAGCCCCAACTTCAACATCACTTGCATCTGTAGCAAGAGAAAAGAAAATGCAGAAATTGGGGGCTCTCAACACTGGAAAGAGTAATAACACCTTTTTGAGGGACTCAAAAGCCTTTTGAGTCTTCTCATCCCATACAAATTTTATCTGTTCCTTATTAAGAAGGTTAGTAAGAGGATCTGCAATATCTGAAAGGTTTTTAACAAAAAGTCTACAATATCCCATCAAGCCAGGGAATCTCCGAACATCCCTACGACAAGATGGAACTGTCATACTCTCTACTACCTCTTCATTAGCTGTCTTGGGATCTACCTTCCCATTGCTGACAGTATGTCCCAAGTATACCACTTACACTCTAGCAAAATCGCTTTTACTTGAATTTACCACTTTACTTAAATTTACCACTAAACCAGCTCTTCTTAATCCCTTAAAAAGAGCCTTAATACATCTTAGATGAGTGTCCCAATCATCAGAATAAATCACAATATCATCAGTATAAATCATGCAACCTTCCAGCCCATAAACCAAAGAATTCATTAACCTTTGCAAAATGGCAGCAGCATTCTTTAACCCAAAAGGCATTACACGACATTGGAACAAACCCTTGGGGTGACAAAAGGCCCTTACCCGTCTAGACAGGGGTAGCTGCCAGTAACCTTCGAGAAGATCGAATTTACTAATATATTTTGCTTGGCCTAAACGATCTATACAGTCCTCAACCCAAGGCAAGGGAAAACTATTGGAATGGGTGACCTTGTTCACTTTCCGATAATCTACACACATCCTATAAGTTGGGTTTTGCTTTACCAATACCACCGGTGAGAACTAAGGACTATTACTCGGTTCTATGAGACCGTCTTAATATATACTCGACTTCCTTGGACACCACCTCACTTTTTACAGGATTCAAACGATACGGGGACTGTTTGACCGGATTTGCATCACCTACGTCTACGTATATCATGCTCTAAAATAGACATACGACCAGGGACATCAGAAAATAAGTCCTTATATTCATACATGGTGCTAGGGCAATTCGTTCCCGATTAATTCGTCGTCAGTCAATTTATCCCAGTCAATTCGTCGTTGGGCAATTTGTCCTCAAAATACGGAAATGACACTTTGGAATAAAAATGGTCGTTCAACAGTTTTATTTTTTCTTCTTCATTACCTCTCTCTTTCAAATCCAGTTTTCGAAAGAAAGTGTGGGACTATGACTTTAGGACTAAAAATGTCTTTGGACAATTATTTTTCAGTTCTGGACAGTTCAAAATAGAAAGTTTTATTCAGATCGAATTAGTTCTACAGAATAAGCCCATCCATCAACATGACTACCTGCAAGATTATAACTTCAAAGAAAAGAAAAAACAAAGTGGTCGATCAAGAGAATTATATATACACAAAAAATAAGGAGATTGCTGATGGACTGAAGATATACTGGAGGTGTGAAAACCGTGCGTGCAAGCGAGACTTCTTACAGATGAAAACTATATAGAGCTTAAGAAGTTTGGGATTCACAATCGCGTTTCAACTGCTGCAGAGTTAAATGCAAGGATCACGGTCTCGAATATTAAAGAAAAGTCGATTTCATCTCGAAATGCACCTCACTCAATTATCGCTAGTGAAGTTGAAGAGTTAAACGACTGTACATTGTCGCAAATACCTTGGTTTGAACAGCTTAATAGGACTATCAACATTGGAGGCAAGCTGATTCCAATTATCCTACCACCCCACTTGCAAATGTTGGGTTCTCCATTCCAAGTAAATATTCTTACCTTGATGCTGATGAAAAATTTCTACATTATGACAGCGGAATAGAAGATGTAAGATGAATGCTACTATTTGCAAGTAACGATGTGTCTATACACCGCTAAAAAATTTCAGAAAAAGTTAAACTCACTTGAGTTTTGTATATATTTATTGAAATAGTTGAGTGAGAAAACTTTTTACCGACCCATTAAAGTTAACAAACAAAAAGATTGTTTTAAAAAAGAAGAAGAAATAAGGGTAACTACTTTCAGAGCCTTAAATAACCATTTCCTTTTAAGTAACCATCAACAATTAGCGGTTCAAGCATATTTTCAATATTTACTTTTCCTTCTTAAAGCTGTCGCTGTAGCCTATCTAGGCATGTGAGTATAAAGATGCGACGAATTGACTAACTACTAACTGACTTGGGGGCGAATTGCCCAACGACGAATTGACTTGGGGACGAATTGCCCAACGACGGATTGACCGGGGACAAATTAACTAACGACGAATTGCCGGCGACGAATTGACTGGACATCTCTTACATTAACCTTTTCAGTACAATCTGCTTCTCTAAATCCAAATGGGTTACTAAATCATCAAAATTTTTCTAAGAGTTTTGATTGTCAAAAGGGTAACACTCCTTGTCAACGAAATTACCTTTATCAAAACCGTACGTAATCTGAAAAGGAAACTTTATCATTATCATCACCCTTTCTGACAATGGTCACAGGAACTGAATTTTCCTTATCCACAAATTTTTTCAGCATATTTATGTGGCAGAGTTGAGAGGGTTGATAGGGTTTCCTGCATTCGGGAGTCTCCACCAAATAATTAACTTCATTTAATTTTCTAATTACCCTCCAGGGACCTGAAAATGAAGCCCTTAAGGAATTCCATGGCAAAGGTAACAACACCAAAACCTTTTACACCTACTGCGAAACTGCGTGGTTTGGATTTTTGATCAAAATAATATTTCATTTTATTCTGACTACTCACCAAACTTTTCCTAGCAAACTCCCAAGCTTTCGTCAATTTATCACCAAGACCAGAAGAGACTGAATCCAATAAATTAACCTCAGTATTGTCACCTTCCCACACTTATCTTACGACCTCCAAAAGACTACGGACATTATGCCCAAACACTGAACTGAAAGGAGACAGACCCAATGACTGACCTGGAGATGAACAAAAAGCATTACCTACTCTTGAAACAGGCCCTCAGCCTCATCTTTTATAATATGATTGCAGCAACTTGACCAGGTCATTTGCAATGTGATGTAAGTTATCCCCCACAGTTGTGCACTCCCTAGGTACAATCATGTATTATTATATATATTATAATATATTATATATATCTATATATATATTATTATAAATATATATATATGTGTGTGTGTGTGTGTGTGTGTATGTGTGCATGTGTGCATTTGTCTGTGTGTATGTATCTACTCAGATTACTTAAAACAATATACGATGGTCTCAGAGAAACAAAAGAGAACTGTTAACTGCCCAATTCATCGATTTACGGTGACGAATATTAAATGTTACATTATAAGTAACGACACAGGTCATCATGAGATATCTAGAACTACAACTACAAAACTCACCATGAACGAAAAAGTTCTAAAATTTTCCCAGCTAAAAAGTTTTACATGAGTGACAAAATATTGACTAATTTTGTATACCTAGTTTTACTGCTTCACTAACTGCGTGGATTTCATCACCTATTTAGATAAGGTTAAAAATATCGGGAAAGGTTTTATTACAATTACTTTCAGGGGATATTTTGGTTCGCTCTATCTTAGCAACCCAGTGAATCTTATGTCTGGAAGTAACCCGCAATAATGCGCCGAAGACCCACTTGCATAACGATGCGTTTACACACCCAAAAGCTTTCGAATATAAGCGGAGAATTGAAATTGTTTCTAAATGAGATGCCTCGTGCGGAGAGGGAAGGAGAGAAATCTGAAGGTTTGTGGGGTCCTAAATGGGGATTTTGTGGAAATCCTTTATCTCCCATATCCTGGTCATAAAGCCGTGGAAAAAGGAGGCCGCGAGTCCAAGGGTGATATACGGTCGTGCCAACAATTGGGTCAGGGTCTCTCTCTCTCTCTCTCTCTCTCTCTCTCTCTTAGACAACTTGTGTTTTTGTAGTTTTATATATACACGAGTTATTGTCTTCAAACCGCACATTTGGCAAAATTTATTCCTCGAATGAGGTCAAATGACCTATGTCAGTTTGTTGTTATTAATAGCAGTAGTTTACTGATAAGTTACAATCAGGGTGAAATCATAATATGGTCCATGCAGTCGTTTTTGAAGCATATAAGTTTACAAGTGTATCTTTTTTAGAATTGGATATTTGGATAGGCACCGTCGATCATGATTTAAGCAAAATTGAAGGGGAGAAGTGGAAAGACAGTATTGGGCAATTTTTTTTTTTTTTTTTTTTTATGAATGGCGGTGGGAGACAAAGTCTCGGTCAGCGATGAAGGAAATTAGTGGGGAGATAGAACATTGTTCAAAGCTGAACAGAAGTATTGTGGGACAGGAGTAGTTTATTGCTCAAATTTGGAGGGGAAATGATTGAGGCCGAGTATTACCAAGAGTTGAGGGAAAGTTTGGAAATGGATTGCTAGTCAAAGTTAAAGGGGAGAAGGAGGAGATGGTGTCGTGCTGAAGGCTGAAAAGACGAAGTCGGAGGTAGAGTAGTGGTCAAAGTTGGAGGGAAGAAGTAGGGAAACTGTTTATTGGTGAAAATTGTAGGGAAGATGCGTTATCTTCCAAATAGTCCACAGTATGAAACTTTTAACGATGAACATAGACGTTACGACGTCAGATTAAAATATGAATCGGTCATCGTTTGCAGTCTTTACAGTGATGATTTCTTGGTTATCAAAATAGGACCCTCCAATATGTAGACGATGCTACTCGTTGTAGTTATTCTCTCTCCCAACTGAGAAGTGAAGCTGTGAAAGAGATCAGAAAGTGATCCTGTCATTGCGGTGTGAAGTAGAACTGAAGTAAAACTGATATTTTTAATAACTTGATTTTGCACTGAGTTTACGAGCTAAGATTTGCCTTGCATAAGTAATACTGAAATTGATAATGATCATTAGTATTTATCAATACAGGTTTTTGCGTTGACTACGGTTTTTTAAGCTTTTCATGAATATCTCGTTTAATACTGCTGGAAAACATTTTGGTGCTTAAGTTTCATGTTTCTACTGAGTTCATAGCATTAATGTCACATAGACTGCTGTTATTGGAGTATTATTTTTTGTATGGATGTAAGCTTTAAGAAGTAGTTTTTTTCCTTTTCCCAGCTTCCATCTGATATACGACGAGAGGAGTTGGTCCTCCGATACTCGGTGAGGATGAAAAGTAATGCTGATAAGGCATCAAATAAGGTTATTTGTGAGCTTAATGCTAGCAATTTCAACGCAAGATCTTCTGTTTTTTTCCAAAAAGACTGAATGTTCATAGGTCGGCCCCTTCCAAAATTCCACCTTAGCTAACTTGTGTGAGAACAAATGAAAAAGAACACCACTGATGAAGTAATAAAGTCACTGTTTTTAGAACATGATGGAACTCATAATAACGACGACCAAATGCATACGGATGGCTAAAAAGCAAGCTTGGAACTTGGTCTAACTCAGTGGTTCTCAACCTTTTTATTACGACGCCCCCTCTAAAGGTGAGTTTACACTAGGCTTCACCCCAAGCTTGTAAGACTCATCACCAACTCCTCCCAAATTCTTGTCAGCCCCACTGGAGTGCCCATTAGGTTGAGTTAGTGATGCGGCGTGACGCTTGATGAGCAGTCCAGTAGGTGGGGTTAACAAGAATTTGGGAGGAGTTGGTGATAGTCTTACGCATGCAGTGTGGGATGAAGCCTAGTGTAAACTCACCTTTAGAGGTGGTCCTTCCCTCCACTCCCCCCTTGCATCTATAAATAAAATTCCCTCCCAGATTTAAAGGGGTGCTTTTATTCTTTTGGGAATTAATAAGAGAGATACTTGACACTGCTTCTAAGCTACTAGATTACTTTTGCATTTTTTCATAACTGTTAAGAGAATAAAAATTATAATTAGAGAAGTTCTTATTTTTCCCTTCGGGCCCTGCCCCCGCTGGAAATTGCTGACGCTTCCTTAGGGGGCCGCGCCCCCCAGGGTGAGAAACACTAGTCTAGCTGTTGTCACTAATAAATTTTGTTAAGTTACAAAGCTGTCCCTTGCCTGTGTATATACAACTGCACTGTCTGCCATTACTAAAACTTTAGATACAGCATATCACTCCTATAAGAAGTCATTTGTCATATACTCAGATTTCTGAAATGCTCTGAAGGGCCATAGCAATTATAATACATCCCATCCTTTAGAACAAAAGGTTCAAGTGTGGCTTCTCAGTATTTCATGCTTGCGCGAAACAGTCTGTTTTGTTGGAATCCTGGTCATGTTAGGATCCAAGGAGATGAAGAAGCAGAAAGGAGAAAATGGTGTCAATACAATGCCCTAATATATTATATACCCAGTAAGTGTCAGGATCGATGGTCATCTCCCCATCTTGCTAATAAGAAGCTTTGAGGCCTCGGATAGGGTTTTGTCAATCATCCTATCAAAGCAATAGGAGTTGAGCACATTCTTGTTCACTACACGTGGTATTTTGATGAGAGGCGGATGCCCTGTAGTTGGTAAAACCATGATTCAAACTTTAATGGATAGCTTTTATGTTGGTACTGTTATTAGTTTAAAGGGGTATTCAAAACTGCAGCTCTTAAAGCCTGGCAGTGGTGGGTTGAGATTTCATTAATTAAGCCCCTTTCTCATAATGCAACTCCTGAAACTAGTAAAAAAATATGGAGGTACGTCACATTTTAATGCTACTGTCGCTGTTAATAATGATTGCTCAGCAAATACATATTTGAAAATGTTGATAAACAAACAGAAATTCGTAAGTAACTTTATTTTGTAAATCATCCTCATACATAGGTCATGAGAGGTCAAAATGTTGATGGCCCCTCAAAACAATGAACATTTACAAACCAGTATGGTGCCCTAAGGCTATGATAACTTGCGAAGCTTCAAATTAAACCCTTAAATGGTTAACCAGGTATCTCGGAAATCTCTGCTACATAAACGTTATCGTTAATTGCATTTCAAATAGTCTTCCAACATCAAACTGCTAATCATAAGACAAACGAACGATACAATGCAAAATGATTCTATATAGCAGAGGTAAGAAGACAGTTTAACTAAGGTTAGTATTGGAGAAAACTATCGAATTTGGTGCTGAAATCATCAATTTTGAGAAAATTATAATGCAATAATCAAAACATGATTTAAATGTGAATTCGTGATATTTTAAAAATAAATCTTAAATGGGATGAAATTTAAAGACATAATTTTTATCTGTCGGGCCGCCAGAAATGAACCTGTTTCCAGTAATAGCCCAAGAGCTAGCTGAGATTTATTTTATATGCGCCCTACAAAAGCTTTGACTGTTTAGTATGGTAGAAGTACCCTACCTGACTACAGAAATCTTTGTCTCAAGTGTAGCTTCTGATGTGTGTGGCCAATGAAACTTTTAATTACTGCCTCTAATTAATTTTTATGTGATGTATCACGATTACAAATCAGCAACTTAAAGCAATTTTTTAAGGTGGGAAGGTTACTTGAGACAAACATTAATTAGTACTAATTAAAGTATTTATTTGACAGTGAAGCTACATCACTGTAATCACCAGGAAAATGTTAAGCAGGCTCTAAATATCTAAGATGACTAACTTAAGACAACATATTCTAGTGGAAAGGTCATTTAAGACAAACTCAAGGTCAATGCAGGGTCGCTATTGCTAATTAGTGGTTTTAATTGACATATGAGCTGTGGCACAACCACCACCTGGTGGAAAAGTCATTTAAGGCAAGCTTAAGGTCATCACTGTATGATTTTTGAGACATAAATGTACCTAAAACTCGATAGTATACTATGTTATGTACATACTGTAACTAAAAACATTCCAGAAATCGTACATATTGTGGGATACACTGTGAACCCTACATCAGCTATCATGAACAAGGATAGATATTGTGGTGTAAAGGTTTTGCAAGACTTGACGGGCCTAATGTTGCTAGTCATGAGGAATGGTTACTACTGGACACCAACATAGTACCGGTAAAGTGTGTCCCAATAGATTATTATGAATACGTTTTTACTTCTGAATGAGATCTTAGGGTTAGTAGTCAAAAATTCAAGTTCCGTGACCAACCTCTGAGTAGAAACATTTAATGGTTGATTTTGGAACTTTAATGCATTTGCATTAAAATAGGCTGCTATGACAGTCTGGGAACCCTAGGCAGACTTCAGGAGAGCAAGAAATCCAAAATGGCGCAGTTGACCATCTAGATAAAATAATATTTTCTGCAAATGTTCTAAATACCTTATTAATACCTCTTTTCCAGATAATTTGAGGGCAAGGAATCCATTTCTGATGTTAGTTTTGTGATTACAGGTCTTCTTTGTGATAATGTTTTTAAAGTATAGTCATATAATGCAAGATACCAACATATTTTGCATTATACATAACTTTTTTTTCAGATACATTTGAATGCTGGGACATTGTTACTATGCATTCATCCGTTGATCAATTGCTGTTACACCTGAATTGAAAAGAGGGAAACAAATTTATTTACATGCTTGATTTAGCTACTGAATTTGTAACATTTTTATTTGCTTTTATTGTTACAAAAAATAATTGATCTAAACTGTGCACACTACTTTACTTAGTTTTGTTCTCTTACACATTTCAGTATTGATGTATGATTGTGAACCAGCTATGCAAAGCACATACTGACAAAGTAAAAGATATCCTCTACAGAGTTAGAGTGTCCTCTGTAATGTGGAAAACCTTGTAACGTGTCACATTTAACAGATCATATAACTGAAGATGCATGGAATAAATTGAAATTCAAAGCTTTGAACTGGAAGGGTCTTGACAGATTTGGGAATGTGTCTGATACTGTTCACTGGGACCCTAAGGTAAACATATGCACATTAACTGTCGTATTGATATATCAAGCTCAGGCAAACTAACAAGATCAAAGAAGAGGCAACAGGAATGTGAAGGAGAATTAACCTCAAGTCAGCAATGACAGCATCTATCCTCATCTGCACCAAAAAGTCTGTCATCAGGTGTAGGAGTAGTGCATGACATAAATATGTGCCTGGTGCATGAAACCAGAGGATACCAAGCATCCTGAGCGAACGGGACAGTGACTTCTCATTTCTTATCAGCCTGCATGGAATGTCTTTAAAAGCCACACCTTAGTGTTGAAAGATGATGCCATGAGGGAAATGAACTGCCTCATTGACATAACTGTATCAAAAAATGTCTTGTGAACAAAATATCCCTCTCCAGTAGAAAGTGGCTTTTCGTGAGGCACAAATATGTTCGTAGATCATGTTTGTTAGGTTATTTTTATTGACCATGAGATCAGGTCACTTCATGGATGACTCAAAGATTATCAAGGCATCATGGAAACCTATGGCTCACCTAAATCAAGAACCAAATCAAGCCACACAAAAGATATTCTAATTAGAGAATTTGTAACTGGGGTAGGGTTTTACAATCGTTCCCTGAAGAAGCAGAGTGAAGTTGTATATGATAGTAGTGGTGGTGGCTCATATATTGAGGCTGCTATCACGTCAATGGAGATTAGCAATGAGCAACTCGTGGAGAATATAGCAAACAGGTTGAGAGCTGAGACCACATAAATTGCAGCAGTCTCCTGGCCTCCACACGTAATTGAACTTCAACAGCAGCAAGAGGTTTCCCCACTCTTTATTCAGCTTATCTCTTCACTCAAAAAATCTAGACAAGTTGAGTCTGACATCAAAGCTCATGCACTAGCTTCACTGCTCGCATACTATATCACAAGCAAGCCAACAATTACAACAATCAACCAGGGTATGAACTTGCATGGACTTACTCACAGTAAAGAGCTAGTTGATACATTTCACAAAGTGGTTTGTATTGGGTATTCACAGGTACTCCTTCTTCAAGAAGCGTGGGCAGTACATGATCTCCAGCACAACAAAGGTTGCCCTGATGAAATCACCGAAGACACACCTGCTGTTGTTATTGTTGACAATGATAATTCTAAGAATGACACAAAAACTAGTTGGGGCACTTTACATTGTACAAATGTAATGTATGTCCAGCTGGTCTCCTTGGAATTTTACAGTCCTCCATCTGGTGAATGGCTTAAAGATTCTAAAACATTATCATAATGGTCACAGGTCTGCATATCTATTGCAAGTTCCTTCAGAGTCGAGGATAATGCTTTAGAATCTTTAACCCATTCACCAGATGGAGGACTGTAAAATTCCAAGGAGACCAGCTGGACATACATTGTGTTTGTACTATGTGAAGTGTCTCCACCAGTTAACGTGTTATTCTGAAAATCATCATTGTCAACAATAACAATGGCAGGTATGTCTTCGGTGATTTCATTAGGGCTTTCTTTGTTGAGCTGGAGGACATTTACTGCCCACGCAGCTTGAAGGATGCCTGGATAATCTTTGAGCAATCCCTGAAGTGTCCTGATCTCATGATCAATAAAAATAGCCTGAGGAACATGATGTATGAACATAGATTGTGCCTCACGAAAAGTCACTTTCTGCAGGAGAGGGATCTTTTGTTCACTAGACACTTTTTTATGCAGTTATGTACTTGAGCCAGCACTTATGGTTCAGTGATTGAGTCAAAGAGGCAGTTCATTCTGTCCTCAAGGCATCATCTTTCAGCACTATGGTGTGGACTTTAAAGACATTCCATGCAGTCAGATGAGATATGAGAAGCCACTGTCCTGTTCACTCATGATGCTTGGTATCCTCCGGTTTCATGCACCAGGCACATACTTTTGCCATGCGCTACTCCAACACCCCATCGCAGACTCTTTGGTGCAGATGAGGATATATGCTGTTCCTGTTGACTTGAGGTTAATTCTCTCTCACATTTCTGTTGTTTCTTTTTTAATCTTATTAGTTTATCTGAGCTTGATATATCAATTCGACAGTTAATGTGCATATGTTTACCCAGGGTCTCAGTGAACAGTATCAAACACATTCCCAAATCTATCAGGACCCTTCCAGTTCAAAGCTTTGGATTTCAATTTATTCCATGCATCTGACGTGTCATAAGGTTTTCCACACTACAGAAGACACTCAAACTCTGTAGAGGACATCTTTTACTTTGTCAGTATGTGCTTTGCACAGCTTGTTCACAATCATACATCAGTACTGAAATGTGAAAGAGGGCAACACTTAGTAAAGTAGTATACACAGTTTATATAAATGATTTTCTTGTAATAATAAAAGCGAATAAAAATGTTACAAATTCAGTAACTAAATCAAGCATGCAGGTGTAACAGGAATTGATCAATGGATGGATGCGTAACAATGTCCTAGCATTCAAAAGTAATCTGAAAAAAAAAGGTATTATGCAAAATATGTTGGTATCCTGCATTATATGCACTATACCTTAAAAAGATCATCACAAAGGAGGTCTGTAATCACACAACTAACACCAGAAATGGATTCTTTGCCCTCAAATTATCGGAAAAAGAGGTATTAATAAGGTATTTAGAACATTTGTAGAAAATATTTTTTTATCTAGATGGTCAGTTGTGCCATGTTGGATTTCTCGCTCTCCTGAAGTGTGCCCAGGGTTTCCAGACTGGCATAGGAGTTTATTTTGATGCAAATGCATTAAAGTTCCTAAATCAACCATCAAACTTTACTAGTCAGAGGTTGGTCACGGAACTTGAGTTTTTGACACAACTATTAAAGTAGCTAAGGGCTGAATGTTTATGTTGGTAGAAGAAATTCATAATGTCTCCATGAAATTACTAATATTTATCTTAGGATGACAAGGTCTTTTCATCTGAGGAGCTGGATCAAAATCAGCCAGGTCATCTTCATCATCCATATCTTTCTCAATCTCACCTTCATTTGGCAAAAGAGATTTGGGCATTTGATCCCCCTCGAATCACATAGATTCATATGCATTCCCATTCAGTTGCAACCCATCTTCTGCCACTGGATTCAGACGTATGCACTTTCCTTGTGCATCTGCCCACATTTTAGCAACAAATGTTGTCCACATGATTTTTTTGGATTACCTCAGGTCTTTGGTGCATATGCTCTTTCAAATACCATGTAGCGATAACTGTTTAGGGAGTGTGCATGACTGGCTTTGGTGAAGATGAACAAGAGTAGCCTTTTGGAACTTCTGGAAAGCAAAGCTCCACCAGCTGTGCATGGCTCTATTGATGCCTCTGTCATAGATGGCATTTATCTACTTCATCTACTACAACACATCCCATCAACATATGGAGCCTTTGCTGCAGGGATTTGAAGACAAGTCACTTCCTTTACCATCTTGAGGGTTCACCTAATGTTTGATTTGTACCCTCTACCATCCATAAAAGACAGTGAAAGGCCACTAAGAAGCTTGGGCGTGACTAGGAAAGGGAGTACACCATAACTGGTCTTGAACATTGCAGACCAAGGGATATTGAAGAAAACTTGAAATCAAGATAATTCAACCAATGACTTCCAAAGTTCCTTGCAATGGAATGGGAAAAATAGCTGAATGCACAGATAATTCGTTGGTCATGTGTACCTATCCTACTTTGTAGTATGCTATCGTTTTTCTGTGGCAGAGCGGAGGATCCTTAAAGATGAAGTGGTAGCACTTGTGAGCAACCATGAAGAGGCTAATACACTGATCTGTACCCATGTCATCCACATTGACAGAGGGAATGCCTCAAATATAGTGGTGAGGGCATCAAACACTGATGTGGCTGATATTCTATGATATTCTACTGAATCATAATGAAATACTCAAGTCACTATTTGGATGGAGACTGGAAAAGCGTTCAAGAACAACAGGAGGTTCATTGATATAACTGTAAGTGGTAAGGCACCTGGGACAACCATGTGTCAAGCTCTTCCAGGTTTCTATGCTTACACTGATTCAGATTATAATTCAGTGTTCTACAAGAAAGGAAAGAAACGTCCCTTCAAAATCCTTAAGCAAAATGAAGACTGCCAAACAGCCGAAATGACTCTGGGGAAAGTAGAAGCAAATTCCATTCGTGAAATAATGTTGTTCATAGCAAGGATCCATTCAAGCACACTCCCTAAACAGTCATGCTACAAGGTATTTGAAAAAGCATATGCACCAAAGGCCAGATCCAGGAATCCCCTTGAAAAACTAAAAGGGATTAATGCTTCAATGGTCCCACCATGTGTGGCAGAGGTAATCCAACAAATCAAGTGGGCAAATTTTGTTGCTAAAATGTGGGCAGACACACATGAAAAGTTCATACATCAGAATCCAATAGCAGAAGATGGATGGGAACTGAATGGGGATGCAATGAATCAATGTAGTTCGAGGGGGATCAAATACCCGAAACTCTTGTGACAAAATGAAGGTGAGATTGAGGAAGACATGAATGAAGATGACCTGGCTGATTTTGACCCCAGTTCCTCAGATGAAGAGACCTTGTCATCCTCAGATGAATATTAGTAATTTCATAAACTTTCAGCCCTTAGCTACTTTAACCCTAAAATCCCATTCAATAGTAAAAATGCAAACAGCATAATTTATTGGGACACCTTGTACTGAGTATTGTGTTGGTGCACAGCAGTAACCATTCTTCATGACTAGGCCAGTTAAGTCTTGTGAAACCTTTACACCACAATATCTATCCTTGCTGATGATACCTGATGTATAACCCATAATATGTATCATTTCTGGAATGTATTTAGTTACATTATGTAAATAACATAGTATACATTAGGGTTGTATGTACACTTACATCTGAAAAATCATAAAGCTATAACCTTGGCCTTGTCTTAAATGACCACTTCACCAGAATATTTTTGTCTCAAGTTGGATATTATGGATGCGTGATCTGCACTTGACATTTTCCAGGTGGTTGCAGCGTCGTAGCTTATATGTCAATTAAAACCACTAATTAGTAATAACCAACCAGCGGTGACCTGGAGCTTGCCTTAAATACCTTTCCACCAGAAAATGCTGTCTTAAGTAGTCATTTCAGATATTTAGTGCCTGCTTAACATTTTCCACATTATTATAGTGACGTAGCTTCGATGTCAAATAAAAGCCTTAATTAGTACTAATTAGTGTTTGTCTTAAGTGACCTTCCCACCGAAAAAAAAAAGTCATAAGTCATAAGGCTGTAATTAAAACTCCCCTTGTCACGCCCACCAGAAGCTGCACCTAAGACAAAGATTTTTGAAGCCAGGTAGGGTACCTCTACCATACTAAACAGTCAAAGCTTTTGTAAGGTGAATGTCTATAAATCTCATTTAGCTCTTAGGCTATAATGGCTTCGCTTCGCTCGTAATAATTTCATATTTAAGCAATTCAGACCATGAAAATATAGTTAAACCCTTATAAAGTACTTGTTTCAAAGAGACTTCATACTTACAAAGTTTTTAAGTAATTAAACTTTGAATTTAAACAATAAAAATGCTGTGGAGACATCTATAAATCTTCAGTACAAGAACGTGACTTATGGTTGTGAACAAATATTCTTCAGTAGCAAGTCTCAACTGTACATGATAGGAGTAAAGCATTTTACCCAGAGTACTTTCAATATTCATTGCTCTACAATCCACCTGAAGAAAAAGAACTCTCCTTTGGTATACATTGGAATTAATACCATAGAAAATAAAGAGCTTTTGGCTGTATTATCTTTAGTCATAAAATTAGAAACATGATCACTCAAGATACAAAGAATGAGGAAAATATAAAAATTTAAGACAACTTATACATCTCTAGATGTCTCCTCCTTTTAAGGTGTATCGTAGAATCAGTTTCCAGTAGAGCAAATACCAAGGGTATCATGAAATGAGTCTTTCCCTGAGAATGTCTGAGTAAGTTCATCATAATTGTCCCAAGCTAAACCTGTTGACAGACCCACTTATTGTAGAAGCATTTCAGGTAGCATTCGATCTTTTTCTACAATACTTGAGGCATTTTCGGTCTCAGTTGACTCAGCTGCATGATAGCTGGTAGAATGACCCATTCAATTCAAAATCTCAAGAATTGTCCTACTACCTGTTAAACTTTTGAAACCTACACCTATATACAGAGCTGTTTAGAGGGTTTATTATTGTTCCCCTACTTGCACAATATATTGCATCTTGAGACATAGATGTAACTCCTCTGATTTCTTCTTTCGGTACATCTTTGGAATTTTTTGGGCCGGGCAGAAGGGTCATGAAAAATAAAGTGACAATTTCTGGTGGGTCCTCTTGCCCATTCTTAAAATCATCGCGAGATAATGTGGCTGGCAAATCACGTGTAGAATTACTTAGGCTACATCAATAATAATGGAACGTAAGATACAAGCTGCTTCCATAATAACAGAATTTATGAGGTTTTGTATTTAGAAGCCAAAGCTACTGCTACATGTTTTTTTCAGTTCTGCTAAAAAAAGTAAAAAAAAAAAGAAAAGAAAACTGTACCTTGCTTATGACTGACAAAAAAGCTCTACCTTGGTTCCAAGATTCTTGCTATATGAGGTACAACATCAATATCATTTCCAGCTTTTTTTTTCCTCTAGCAATCTGCAATAATGGCGATACAGTGACACAAGCTATTCAGGATGATTCTCTGTTACTGAAGACTCGATATATTTAGAAAGGAGCGCCAATGAATGACTGTCCAACTCCTCAAATGTTGATGTTAATGATCTGGCTCTGGCTTTTAAAGTGTCCCTTGGTATGTTCTAGCATTTTACTGTCATTTGAAGCACTTGCAGTTTCTTTGATGCTTTGGTCTACTGATTCATAAGAACAACATGTCAAGGTTCTTCCTTTCCTTTCACCTTTTGGTGAAGACAGTCACAAAATATACAGATTTTGAACCTGGTTGCCCAGCTTTTTAGAAGTCTTTGGGACTTATCAACTTTAACCATAACTTTTGAAATGAACAGCACTGAATCTACAGTAACAAGTGTAATGGTATCCATCACTCAAAGATGCCAATGGTGGCAAAGCCTCCCAGATGCTTAAGTACTTGGAAGACTGTTGAATCTTTTGGCTCCTGACTGCTGCTGCCTTTACTTTTCTCCATTTTTCATCATTAAATTCCTGAGCTTCTTAAGACTACATAATGTCTTGCTGTTATCTGGAAAATTATATAAAGAAAATATGCAAAAACCTATAAATTTTTTTCACATTTCACTATCACATTCTTAGCGAATGATTGAAATCTGACCATTGTTGAATTGATGATATGGGTTGAATATTGGTTCTATGCATTTATACTCGCCTCATTAATCTCTTTTTCTCAAGGTGTGTTTTAAAATTATTTGATTTTTTGTCTACATATTGTATGTTGTTTGTCAAAGAGAGAACTTTGGAATAGGTCAGGGAAGTATTACTTACCAATGAAATAATTTCTTGCAAAATAATATCAGCCAGGGCACAACTTAAAGCATCTTCATGAGAATGGTATATGAAATATTGGAATAAGGACATATCCTACAAAAGTGCACCAAAGTTGAACATTGTCAAATAATACGTTCCCCGAAATAAATAATTCAATATAGTACATATAAAAATTTGCTGAACAAAATAAGAAAAAAATCGACAGTATTTTAAGTCTTATTCATCATATATCCTAAACAAAGCAAAATTTGGGTCGATATTATATGCAAATGTTGGAGACCAGAACTGTTAATTCAGTTCTAGAATAACGCCATACTTATAGTTGCCCCCACTGCCTCTGCGTCATTCAAAGTATATCCTATTTGGCTTTAAAATCTTCCTACATACAAAATCTGTGAAGCATGTGTTTTCGTACGAGAAAAATTAGGATTTAGTGGCTGAAATGGGCTAGAAATGACTGTATTTATAAATGGTGCCTTTTTAGTAGAGACGTAGACCTTTTGACCCATGATGACCTATGTTTGAGACCACATTTTATTATAACGTTACCAGTGACTCTGTGGTCGTTTGACAACATTTTTATATATAAATGTTTGTTGTGTGATCAAAATTAATTGAGATAACAGTAGAGTCAGACGTACCTTTTGTATTTTTGACCAGTTAAAATAGTCACATTGTTTGAGAATAGGTGTTAATAAAATCTCAACCCACCCTTGCAATTTTTAAAAGTTGCGGTTCTGAATGCCCGAAGGTTAGAGCTTTCAAAAAAGTTGTATTAGAAATCTGGTATCTTCAGCAAATAGATGGCCCATGGATTTTGAACAAGTTCATATGGTTCGCCAGTTACAGTACTCTATTCTTTTAGTCTCTTGACCTTTTCCTGATCGTCTTTACTTCTTTTCTTTCAGTTTTGCCTCTGTATTTACTTGTGGTGATAGAAGTTCACTCTCGACGTGGTTCGGAAGCCACGTAAAGCCGTTGGTCCCGTTGCTGCATAACCACTGGTTCCATGCAACGTAAAAACACCATACAAACAAACAATCTGTATTTACTTGGCTTCTGGTTTCATGTGAATTGCCTTTTTCTTATTTTTCGTTCTTGCCTTTGCAAATATTTTATTTTTATTTTCAGGTTACTTTCTGTGGACATAGCGTTCTCCCTTGCTCTTTTTCTTACGTTAACTCTCTCATCTCCATCTTGATCTATCTTTCAGTTCCTCTTTGATCCCTCAATATTTTATCTTCTTATCGTAGTCGTTAAAATTGTCTGTTTATTTGCTCATAATCTCATATTTACGCCTTTTTTTCTTTCTCTTTCCCCATTAATTAAATATTCTTTTCCTTTCCATCTTTTTTTCCTAACTCTTCTTGATTTTGTTTTTTCCATATTGCACTTTCACTTCCGACTTCACTTTATATTCCTTTCGTCCTCTTTGTCCATTTACTCTTCGTTTCCCTCCTAACTTGATTTCTGAAGGGTTATATGCAAATTTTGATCGCTTTTTCTGTCTTAGCGGTGGCTGCAGATCAACCAATTAGAGGCGATGTTTCGAAAAAATGTTTTTTAATTGATTGAAAGAGTGTCGGAAAAGAGAGATGTTTGGTGTCTGATTCCAGAAAAAACCTTCTAATAACGATGCTTGTAAAAGCACAGCTAATTGGCCGAAACCCGCTTCAATTGATGGTTATGATATCCAGCACTCAAATAGCTAGAACTGATTGAAAGTAGGCCGAGATGAAAAAACAAAAAAAGGAGAGAGAAGTTTCTTAAACTGGTCTTGTATAGATATATTTCCTTGAGTAATTATAATGAAATTAGTAAAAATAGTAATGATATGGTCTAACATTCTGTCAATAAGATTGTTCGCTTGTGAAAATCGCGTGGTTCAACTATATTTTTTTAATACGTTGACGGTTTCTTTGCAGCTATATTGTTGTTGTAATGTTAATATGTACGTCTGTATACATATATATATGTGTGTTTTTGTGTACTATATATAGATATATATATATATATATATATATATATATAAATATACACGTATATATATTACTATGATTTCTCGTTCTCGGTGTCTGAAAAATTAAGGTAGCTACTTACTGCAACTCCTGAAAGGTCCTGTTAGAAAACGAAATCATAATTACAAACTCTACGGCTGAAGTCCGGTGTCAATGTAGTGAAAAAAGGTATAAAAACTCAAGAGATTTAGTTTAACTGAAGTATATTTAAACCAAATTACATGAGTAAGCAGTTTACACCTTAAGGATGGCAGGGACTTGCAATGGTCCAGAGATGAAATGAAATGCAGTTGACTGAAGGTCAACTGGGCCGCATGGCTGGAAAAGGTCTAGGCAGGGAAAGACGTTTGAGCACAGCTAATTGATTAATGGTTCCTGGTGTCACTTCGAAGGGTTCCAGATTCCTCACACCAAGGCAGGTGATATTTGCACCTGCAAATAGATTGCATCACAAGGTCAGTACTAAAGCGATAGACACGTTGGAAAGTATTAAACACAATTCTCTCTAATTATTTCACATCAAGGTCCACTCACAGGGATATAGAATTACTGGGTGTTTGCACAGAAGAGAATATTGCATTGCTTTATTAATTACAGGGTGTTGCTTACTATGAACAATAAACGTTACGTCCCAATAAAGCAGACGATAGTCTAAATGGGAATATCACAACTAGATTTAATATCACTAGTAACAACCCAAGGAGAATTATTTACAGCATTGAAAGAAACAATGAGGGGACTGCTTTACAGTAACCGAAATAGTGAATGCGATGCTGAAACAATAGGGGAAGAGTTCCCTTGGATAAATGAAAAAGGAAGTACAGACAAGAGGAAAACAGTAACTGAATGCACTTGAAATTACTCAATTATTATAGTACATGGTCCGCAGGCCAGTCTTGACTTCTTCCAAATTGCGGATCTGATGGAGATGGGGTCGCACTATGGAAAATAATGGAACACGTGGTGGTCTCCAGAGAATTGGGAGAGCAACATGGGGGAGAGGGTTCCCAGGTGAGGTTTGAATGTGTGGACAGCTGGAGAAATTCTAAGGCCGCTCATCTGTTGTCTTCTCGTTTTATCACCTCTGTTCCAGTGATCCTTTGTCCAGGTCTGTTCCTCAGTCCAACATATGCTTCTACCCAAGGTCCAGCTGGTACCTGAAGAGATAATTTCAAGGGCAGTAGTCAAGACAAAAGATGAGTCACATTACATTCAAAGAAAATGGTAGACTGGTGAGGAAGGGCAATTTCCTGTCTGAATTTTCTTCTAAAAGAAGTTATTTTGGCTTGGTTCTGGCTTAAATCCTAAATTATATATATATATTATATATATATATATATATATATCTATATATAATATATATATATATATATATATATATATATATACATATATATACATATATGTGTATATATATATACAAATAGTATATATGTATGTATGTATATATATATATATATATATATATATATATATATAGATATATATAACATATATATATATATATATATATATATATATATATATATATGGATATGGGAAGCGTTGCTCTCAACCAACATACAACAAGGAGCTGGAGACGTCATGTACTAGTAATTGTCGGTTTATTATAATTATAATATATAAAAATATTACAAAATATTACAAAGACTTAAGAATTAAGAAATTTACAAATTAAAACATATTAAAACTTTAAACACAAATTTAAAAATAAAAAAAGCTAATATGCAACAGACAGAATGAAAGAAACAGACCGCTACCTTTCAGGAGGGAAACCAAGTACCTAATGACATCAAAAACAGAGACAGGGGCACACTTAAGACAGGTACAGTGTTATGGAGGTAGTTTGATTGTTTAAAGAGGGAGCATGCTTCTTAATATATAAAGATTCAGTTATTGCTAATTGATGAGGTGAGATGGCTCTGGAGAGAATTTTAAAATGTTTATATTCAATATGTTGTTTACATTTTTCGGCATGATCACGTACATTAGAAAATTCAGGATTAGTTAATTTATTGCCTGTTCTGTAACTAACTCCCCGATGACAATCGATTCTGACTTTTAATAGGCGACGAGAAACCCCCACATATTTCCCCACCTTACATTTGGGGCAATTATATAACTAAACGACATTGGAAGTGATCAAGGAGCTTAGTTTGTCTTTATGTTTAAAAAGAGAAACAATGGTTAACGGGTTCTTGGGTATAACTCTACTGTTAACTGCCGGAAGGTGTCGATGAATAAGGTCATTTAACTGAACATAAAAGGACTTATCACGAATAAAAGGAATACTGAAGTAAAATGCCAAATTGGGTACAGTAGGAATATTAAAAACAAGAACAAACTTACGATTAAGAAAATTATACAATTGCTTTATTGTAAGTACTAGTACATGACGTCTCCTTCAGCTCCTTGTTGTGTGTATATATTATATATATATAGTATATAATATTATTATATATATAGATAAATATATATATATATATATATATATATATATATATATATATTGTCAAGTACCGGCTTTCTTCATTAATTATACGGATCCGTGTACATATTGTATATACCTAAATAAATAACTAATGGTAACCTTCTTTCGTAATAAGTACGAAATCTTGAAATTAAGTTAAAATGTAGCTCTCCAGTATCCTTGTAAAACCTACCTTCTGATTCCCCCTCCTGTCTCGTTCTCCTTACTCCCCCTCTCTCCCCATCCCCCCCACACGTTTTCCTTCGCTCTGGCTTATTTGCCACCTGTGTGTCTCGTCCCAGCTCCTGCCTCGTATGCGCTTGTTAAGAACTTCTCTGATCATTGTGAGTACGGTTATTATACCATATGATATTTTGGATTTGGTATTGGGCAGAATATTTAGTTTATTATGTTGGTTATGTTAATTAATTGGTAATGTTTTGATATGTTAAGTTTTGTTAATTAAATGTAATTGTTTTATTGTTTTTTCCATATAACCTATTGTTAATTTTGTGGATTTAACTTGAACCTTGACAAATGGGGGCCTGACCGGGATCTCTAAATTTAAAATTAAATTCTGCCCAAATCCATTTCAACGTAACATTTTGTATTCTGATCGTGGGATTTGATTATCATGTGTTGAGTATTAATGTTACAGTGCGCAAGTAATTCAGTGATGTTTCAACAGTGATACCGTAATCCTTTTAGAGTAAGCTTTATTTTTAGTGCTAACGAGGTATCTCTATTGTTCTGTCCGCGAGCCACCATCGACCTCAAGTGTCTTTAAACTTTAATTACGGTTGTAACTAAGCCAATATAGTTTATAATCGGGTCTTGAGCACTGATTAACCACTTTCGTTGTATTTGGAGCATTCAGCGGAAAATCATAAGGTAACATATTTTGCTTAGCGGCCGTCGACATGGGTAGTTCGTGTAAATGCTCGTTATAACTAATTATCCTTGTCCGAAGCATTCTTTTCCGAGGTGTTAACTTCAGAATTCGCTTCCCAGTTTCCATTGTGCACATTTATTATGACTTAAAGTGTTTAACACAGTATATGGTGTAGACTATATATCCTACTTTCAGAAGTAGCAATTGTTTACAAGGTGTTACTAACAGGTAGACGTCTCTTAACTCGAAATGCCGCTCTTTAGTGTTGATGATTTTCATAGTGACCCAGCGTCACACCTGACTTCCATTGTTGTCGCTAATAAGAATGAACTTTTGTTGTTAGCAGCTAAATTTGGGGTAGCTCTTCCTCCTAATGCAAAGAAGGATGTAGTACGTAATTACATAGTACAGCATTGTATAAGTGAAGACCTAGTGGATAGTTCTGAGGGCAGCAAGTATATCGTAGACGTGGGTGATAAATCGTCGGATGTAGAGTATATGAAGCTGGCTATTCAGTTAGAGCAAATGAAAAGAGAAACCATAAATGTTGAACTAGAGAAGAGACAGTTGGAAATAGAAAATCAGGCTTTATTAGAAAGACAGCAAAAGGAAACTGAGGTTTTATTAGAAAGACAGCAAAAGGAATTGGAGTTTATTCAAGCTAAATTAGACTATGAAGCTCAGTTAGCTCAGCAAATGGAAGAGAGTAAAATCAGGTTAGCTATGGAAAATAAAAAGCAGGAATTAGAACTAGAAGCTAGACAACCAATGAAATTTGATTTGACTAGATGCATCAAGTTAGTTCCTAAGTTCGATGAGACTGAAGTTGACGTGTTTTTTAAGAATTTCGAAGACTTGGCTTCTTACATGAAATGGCCTCTTGAACAATGGGTGTGGCTCATTAAGCCTAAGTTGGTCGGAAAGGCTGCCACTGTTGTTGGTAGTCTGGTAGGTGAATTGAGCTATATGGTAATCAAAAAAGCTGTTTTAGATGCATATGCTGTAACTAGTGAAGGTTATCGTCAAAAGTTTCGTAATTATGTTAAGCCCCATATTAAGACTTGGACTGAATTTGCTGCAGAAAAATTAAGGTTGTTTAAAAAGTGGCTTGACTCAGAAGATGTAGTTACTTATGAGGAATTAATTAATCTCATTGTAACTGAGGAATTTAAGAGACGTCTCCCTCAAAATATCATGTTGTATATAGCTGATAAGGAAGAGAAGGATCTCAAAAAGGCAGCTGTTTTGGCTGATAACTATTCATTAATACATAAAGGCAGTCTGGGTAATGTAAAACAACATAGAGCAGAACCGCTGGGTGATAAAAATGGGAAGACTTATAGGGGTTTGTTTTGCAATTATTGTAAGAAGGAAGGCCACATGATTAGTAATTGTCCGAATCCTGCATGTAAGAGGGGAAAAGTGACTGAAAACAGAGCTCCAGTTAAGGTGTTCCCAGGATACAAATCAGACGCCGGTAAAGAATCTGCAATGCATTGCGTATCACAGGATAAGAATTTGTTTGAAAAATTCATTTGTAACGGTACAATATCATTGCACAGTAGTGATAAACCCATTAAAGTAAGAATGTTAAGGGATACAGGTTCAAACCAAAGCATTTTAATTAAGTGTTGTTCCAAATCTCACATTGCTTGATGAAAATGTCATAGTCAGGGATTTAACTGACGCTAAACTATTGCCGCTTACAGAAGTGTTCATGGATTGTCCGTATCTAACTAGTAAAGTAAAAATGGCTGTTAGAGAAGGGAATTTCCCCTTGCCAAATGTACAAGTGTTACTTTGTAACGATCTTGCTGGAGAACTGTTGTTACCCAATCTGATAATGTATGAAACTCCTGGAATAATAGAGGAAAGTGAGAATGAAAGAGATCGTGAGTGCGAAAAAGAGGAAAATGAAAAGGAGTCAAAAGTGGAGGGTTGTGTTAATGTGACGACCCGCAGTATGGTTAATAATGATAGAGTGAAAGTAAGTGTACCCAACCTCGCAGATAAAGTACAAATGAACAAGAAAAGCCTTGTAAAGTTACAGAGAGAAGATCCAACTTTAAAGGGTGTTTATAAGCAAGCATTGGAGAAAGGAATGGAAAAGGTACCTGGATATTACTTTAAGGATGATGTACTTTTCAGGTTATATAGACCTAGGCTGGGTAATGATGAAACCTGGAGTGACAGAGAACAGTTAATAGTCCCTCATGATTTACGTAAAGATTTATTGGAGCTCGCTCATAATGTTTATTCACATTTTGGAATTACTAAAACTTACAACCGCTTAGCATATGATTTTTTCTGGCCTAAAATGAAGGCGGATGTTGTAAATTTCATTAAACATTGTCATATTTGTCAAATTGCCGGTAAACCTAATAAGGTTATACCAAAGGCACCTTTGAATCCTATTATTGTACCTCATGAGCCCTTCCATCGAATTATCCTAGATTGTGTAGGTCCACTGCCTAAGACAAAGAAAGGTAATCAATATCTTGTGACTATAATGTGCCCTACCTCACGATTTCCTATTGCACTTCCAGTCAAGAATATTTCCTCTAAAAATGTTCTTAACCACTTACTCAAAGTATTTACAACTTACGGGTTTCCTAAGGAAATCCAGTGTGATAGGGGTACCAATTTTACTAGTGATGTTTTTCAGAAAACTCTGAATGAGTTATGTATAAAACAGTGTCTCTCATCTCCTTATCACCCAGAATCTCAGGGAGCATTAGAACGGCATCATCAGACTTTAAAGTCGTTGCTTAGGAAATTTTGTATTGAATCTGAATCTGATTGGGATGAAGGCATAGACTATTTACTATTTGTAATTAGGGAAGTACCTTCTGAGTCTCTAGGTGTATCCCCTTTTGAAATGCTATACGGTCGTAAAGTACGTGGTCCTTTACAAGTAGTTAAAGATAAGTTACTTGACAAGTATAACGTAGAGGCTATAACAGTGAGTCAGTACCTACAGAAATTAAAGGGAAATATTAATAAGATTCATAAATTTTGCCCTAACAACTTTTATAAAAATCAAGAAGAGATGAAAATTAGGTATGATAAAAAACAGTAAAGATAGGAAGTTTAATGTGGGAGATTTAGTCTTGGCCTTCTATCCCATTACTGGTTCTCCTTTTAAAAGTAAGTTTTCTGGCCCTTATGTTATACAGAAACGTTTAAATAATCAGAATTATATCATAAAAACTCCAGATAGACGTAAAAGCACTCAGTTAGTCCATGTCAATATGCTTAAAGAATATCATGCCGATTCCTCTGCTGCTCTATTTTGTTCCAGAGACACTGATATTGTAAAACAAAAGTCCACCACCTTAAAGGATGTAAATTCTTTAGGCCTAGATGAAATCCCATCTTGGGCTGACTTTTCTAATAAAGAAATCTTAGAATCTCTTCCGCAGTATCTACAGCACCTAAATGAGAAGCAACGGTGTGATATTAAGAATCTGCTACGACAGTATGAAGATGTATGCAGTGATAATCCCCGAGAATGCAGTGTTATTTCTCACGACATTGAGTTATTGCCAGGAACTCGTCCTATACGACAAAACTACTATCGAACCAACTTTGAAAAACGGAAGGTAATGCAAGAAGAGGTCGAGTATCTACTGAAGCATAAACTTGCTGTGCCTAGCAAGTCTCCTTGGGCTTCTCCTTGCTTACTAGTGCCCAAGTCTAATGGTAAGGTCAGGTTATGTACAGACTATAGAAAATTAAATTCGGTAACCATTAAAGACAGTTATCCCCTGCCACGTATTGATGACATACTGGACTCCATTGGTAAGTCGAAATATTTAACCCAAGTCGATATGCTGAAGGGTTATTATCAAGTCCCATTGTCAGGGAGAGCGAAGGATATGTCCGCCTTTATTACTCCCTTTGGGTTGTTCCAATATGAAAGACTTCCTTTTGGTCTGTGCAACGCACCTGCCACATTTCAGAGAATGATAAATGATGTCATAAGAGATCTGGATGGGGTTTACGGTTACTTGGATGACATTCTTGTAGTATCTGACACATGGGAGAACATCTTTGTAAACTTAAAGCACTTCTTGATAGATTTAGAAGGTTGGGTTTGACAATAAATCTTGCTAAATCAAACTTTGCTAAAGCTCGTGTAAAGTACTTGGGACATGTTATTGGAAGCGGGGAAATCTTGCCTAAAACCACTAACATAGAAGCTATATTAAATTATCCCGTACCTACAAACAGAAAAGAAGTAATGAGATTCATTGGAATGACCTCCTATTACCGTAGATTTTGCAAGAATTTCAGTAATGTAGCTCATCCGTTGATAAACTTGACTAGTACCAAGACTAAATTCGTATGGGATGAATCTTGTCAAGACTCCTTCAAACAGATCAAAAGCCTACTTTGCTGTAAACCAGTATTAACAACTCCTGATCCTTCAAAACCTTTTGTTCTCCAGGTAGATGCATGTGACTACGGTGTTGGTGCTGTCCTCCTACAAGAGAAGCCTGAAACTAACTTGCTTCACCCTGTGTCTTACTATTCATGCAGGTTGAAGAAGCACCAAAGGTCGCTATCTACTGTGGAGAAAGAACTCCTAGCTATAGTACAAGCCTTGCAGAAATATGAAGTCTACGTTTCCACAAATAACCCCATTACTGTGTACACCGACCACAACCCCCTCGTCTTCTTGAACAGAGCTCGAAATGTGAACCAGAAAATTTTAAGATGGTCTCTACTTGCAAAACTTCAATATCAGTGTTCAGCACATTCGTGGTCAAGACAATCGTATAGCTGATGCACTGTCAAGAACACCCGTACCAGGGAATATCGTACCTTCATAGGTTACGATCTCTTCAGCGGGGAGGAGATGTCAAGTACCGGCTTTCTTCATTAATTATACGGATCCGTGTACATATTGTATATACCTAAATAAATAACTAATGGTAACCTTCTTTCGTAATAAGTACGAAATCTTGAAATTAAGTTAAAATGTAGCTCTCCAGTATCCTTGTAAAACCTACCTTCTGATTCCCCCTCCTGTCTCGTTCTCCTTACTCCCCCTCTCTCCCCATCCCCCCCACACGTTTCCTTCGCTCTGGCTTAATTTGCCACCTGTGTGTCTCGTCCCAGCTCCTCCTGCCTCGTAAGCGCTTGTTAAGAACTTCTCTGATCATTGTGAGTACGGTTATTATACCATATGATATTTTGGATTTGGTATTGGGCAGAATATTTAGTTTATTATGTTGGTTATGTTAATTAATTGGTAATGTTTTGATATGTTAAGTTTTGTTAATTAAATGTAATTGTTTTATTGTTTTTTCCATATAACCTATTGTTAATTTTGTGGATTTAACTTGAACCTTGACTATTATATATATATATATATAATATATATATATATATAATATATATATAGATATATATATATATATATATATATATATATCTATATATATATATATATATATATATATATATATATATTATATATGTATATAAGTCTGTTGGTATTCAGGGAACTGTTGATCCAGGAAGAATGGAATTAAACCAATTCTTGGTGTTTTCTGTTCTCATTAACTCTTGTCTGGCAATACGTCCGGTGGTCGTATTTCCTGGAACACCTGCTTGAGAAGAGGCCTAAGGATTAACTAGACAATGTCATCCGATTTCCAATGTCCTCCTGACAGGTTCATATTGTTGGTTTAATTGATGATAGCAGATTCCAGCATCTTCCTTTTGTACAGTCAGCTACTTTTAAAAACCAGTTCTGCCCCCCTCCCGTTTATAGTATGGCTTTTATTCCTACTATGCAGGAAAATCCCCGGGCTCTCTGAAGCACATTGCACGGATCTTTTGTGCTTAGTTAATCTTTGTGAGATTGATCTTACCCGTCTCCCCCACATAAATCTCATTACAATTGCTGCACGGTATCTTGTAAAGTTCGGCTTCTTATTCTCTTTTATTTAAGTAATATACGTTAATGAGTGAACTGCCGATGGATTTGGGATCATGGAAAATTAAAGGATTATTAGACTAGAGGTGTTCTGTAGCATTTTGGATGTTTTCATCATTCGGACTTTTTATTTTGATATTGGAATTTTATTTGCCTGTTGTGAATGGGACCTCTGTAGTATATTGTATTCGCTTTATTAATAGCCTTACTGATAATGTATGGTGGGTAGAGCAGTTGCATTAGATGTAGGCAGGTTGTGTTGAATTCTTTATATCTACATGCCCATTTGAAAATATTCTAAGCCCCCTAAGAAATTAGTTGCACCCGACCATGATCTTTACGGAGACATCGTGGCAGCTTAAGAAATCAAAACAAGACACAGCAAAAGTGAATTTCCTGTTTACTGTGAAAGCATATCTGTTCTGTTTTCTTATGATTAGTACATCTAGGAACAGCAATGTTCTGTCCTTGTCCATTCTGTTTTAAATCTTATGGTCAGAACTAGCGAATTTAGTCTGTTGAAAATTTCATTAACATATCCCCAACTTATCCCATTTGGTAAAAATATCATCTACGTATCTAACCCAGATCATATTGCGGGGTTTGATAGACGACAAAATTTCTGTTTCGAAATAATCCATGCATGGGTTTGCTTCACCCAAATTTTTGCTTGTAAAAATTACCATTGAAAAAAATACGTTGTTAGTTACACTAAGGTTGATTAGATTTAGTGTTTTATCGATAACAAGAGGAAAGTGTTATGATATCTTCCCTTTTTCTTAACTTAAACAACGCATTTTGGAATCTTTTCGGAAGCAACTTTTTTTTTGCTACAAGACATTTAATAAAATCCCTTTGAGACATGCATCTTTTTTGTCATATTTGTATTTAGCAAAATATTTATCAAATACAACCAAGAAATTAAGGTTACTCTCGAGACCTGGTGTCAGGGCGAATGGAACACAAAAATTTAAGACTATCTGTTCTTCTGCCGTGAAGGGACAGTTAGAGAGGTTCAGCACGTTACTGGGTAAGCCAAGATTATTCCATAAGCTGTTCCTAATTAGTCTTTTTAATTTGTTCCGTTGATCTGGAGGGGTTTCACCATTTTCAGTAACTCCTGCTAGCACAAAATAGGGAAGATATCTGTTCATACCATCATTACGGCACAGGAGGCGAAGTGATGTTGCTGACTCGTTTATTTTTCTTCTCACCACATAAATGTGTTTGTGTGTGGTATGTATATTCTGTCTTGGAGGAATGTGCATGTGGAATCCGGAAATGGGTCTGAAATCAATGTCCATCGCGTGAAGCTGTACATTTTGGGAGAATGTTGTGCTTGTAGGCATTCTTGTAGACAATTTTTCTGGTTCTTCCTCTTGTGTAACCCGTTAACCAGTCGTTCATACCGTCAAAAGATGTTCTTGATGGCTGGGTTGAAGCCAAAAATCTGACGTAAACTTTGATTTTCCATAATGGGCTAAAATGAATGTCTTTTACTGTAAGTCAACAGTATGATATGAAGATAAAAGGCCCATAAAACACTATTTGATCGTTGCAACCATATATTGTGAGCACTTCCTTCTGTACCCCTGTTCACAGATAAAATATGTCTTACAAGAGTTTAAATACAAAGCATATGTAGGTATAGCAGTAAGTGTCTGTTGGTATGCAAGTGACCGTTGACCCAGGAAGAAAGCAAATTAAACTGTTCCCTGGTGTTTTTTGCCCTCATTTACTCCCGTCTGACAACATGTCAGATCTAATAATCCTTTCATTTTCTATGATTCCAAATCCAGTGTGTGTGATTTCACTCATTAACGTTTATACTTAAATAAAAGAGGAGAATAAGCCGGAGTTTACAAGATATCGTGCAGCAAATGTATTGCAATTTATGTGGGGGAGACGGGTAGGTCCTCTCACAAAGATTAACTAAGCACAAATGATAAGTGCGATGTGCTTCAGAGAGCTCATGGATTTTCCTACATATTAGGGATAAAGGCAATACCATAAACTGGAGTGTGGCAGAGCTGGTTTTCAAAAGCAGCTGCCTGTACAAAAGGAAGATACTGGAATCTGCTATCATCAATCAAACTAACAATATGGACCTATCAGGAGGACATTGGAAATCGGTTGTCATCGAAGAGTTAATCCTTAGGCCTCTTCTCAAGTAGGTATTCCAGAAAATAAGACCACCGGATGTGTCGCCAGACAGGAATTAATGAGGCCAAAAAACACCATGAAATAGTTTAAATTCCATCCTTCCTGGGTCAATGATCACCTGCATACCAACATAGACTTACTGCCACACCTACATATACTTTGCATATACACTCTTGTAAGACATCATCTGTCCATATTTTACCAGTGAACAGGGGTACAGAACGAAGTGCTCAAAATATATGGTTGAAACATTTAAATAGTGCTTTATGGGTCTTTTATCTTAATATTATGTTTTTTCCTGGGAAGATGCTGGAACCCTGAGCAGGGAATTCACATTTAGGAATTTTCTAAGAGATTTACTCTCTTACCATGGGAATCTTCAAATTTAACTACTACTTTGGCAACAGGCAGCAGCAGAACACAACAGAAGTAAGAAAAAGTTGAGAGCTCTACTCAACAGGGAATTGTTGCAGATAAAATAATAGCATATCAAAGCACAATGAAAGGAAGGTTCCACAGCCAGCATTTTCCGTCTGCAATTGAAAATGCATGTGGTTACGGGACGGAAAGGAATTAGAGTAATCTTGGGGAAAGATCGATATGGCACATGGAAGGTGCCAAGGTGTCTCGGTATTACATCACTAATTACAGTTACAATTTAAAATAAAAAACACAACACTATTTAAGTCACGTCTAGCATGAAAAATTTACACTTGAAAATGAAAAACAAAATTTGGTGAAAGAATGCGGATGGCGTGACTGATAAGAAACTCGGCACCAGGGCACTTTACTTTATAGGAGAGTTGGCTTCACCATAGATAAGGATGGAGTATGATTTTAAGGGGCTTCACTGTAAGAAATACTTTGGCTTAACAAGGCAAGCCACATGGACAAGGGAATGGAAACCTGAGGAAACAGAGAGTCAAAGGAAAAGATGCTTCAGTCTCTGCAGTCAAAATGTCTCTAACAGAACTCATGAGTCATGCAGCCCTTTTATGACTCTGGTCAAAGATTACATCCTTTCTTCTCTCCAGAGGGTACTGTATCCTTCCCACGTCCAGATGCTCCGTTTTCTATGAGTGCCCTCGTGGACCTTTGGCATGCTCCTCTTACTCCAGGTCAACCACATGGTGAAGCAAGTCCACGTGAAGTGTGGCTATGGGTCTTGGGAAACTCTTTCCTCTCGTTAATCCTTTCCACAATCTTCTTCTTAGCCTACAGCAGCAATTAATCTCCAAACGGCGTTGTTTCCTGGAACAGAGATTTCAAAGCAGTCACAAGTCCAGAGAAAAGGGATTAAAGATTGTCTAAGTAGAAATAATTTAAAGATTAATGAAGGTGCTTATATTTTTCATCACATTGTCGGTTTCTAGTGCTATGAAAGAATTGCTGTATTTCGTCTAACAAGAATGAGCTTCTTAGTATCTCTTTATTTACTTGGAAGGTGCGTTTGCTTGGTATTTCTAGGTATATTTATATATATATATATATATATATATATATAATATAATATATATATTACACATATATTTTCATATATGTTTAACCAAAGGGTAATGTTTTAGTCGATAAGAGATTTGTCGGCTCACGGGCAAGAACCATCAAAACCAACAAATACAGGACATACAGTGAAGCTTTAAACCACACTGCCACTGCAAGAGGCTATAAGTTATGCCACCTCTCAACTACAAATACCTGTTGCTCTCAGGTGTTCATTGTTTGGAGTTGGCATCAACCCACCTCGACCTCAGTAACGTAGTGCTTTTGTCCACCCGTATCCATTATATGAGTCATATCACATTACCGTAATTCATATACACCAGGGTACAACTCGAGGATTCTGCTGAGGGGCCATTGACTGCGTTTGCGCTGGTCCGTTTTCACCAGCATGAGGTCGCCTACACGTAGCGCAGTTGGGGCGGCATCTCGCAGGTCATGACGTTCTTGCAGAGATTTCTTGTATCCTTCCCTCCATTATTTTTTAAAGCGGTTGAGGGTTTCAATCAACCTGAAATATTGGTGACGTAGCTGTCATGCCGTCAGTGTCATATACATATCCTTGTGAGGAACCACAAGTGGCAATAAGCAAACAACATCTCCATGAGGTGCGATGGTGTGAGGGCTTCATCCTCATGCATGTCTCCCGAGTACATCAAGGGGCAGTTGTTGACTACAGCTTCAGCTTCTTTGATTAGGGTTCTGAGTTGTTCCTCGGTGAACAGATTTCGTCGTAACACTGTAGCGAGCGTCCTCTTTACAACCCCAATCAGCCTTTCAAAGAATTCACCTTTCCAGGGAGATTGGGGGGTTTGAAAAACCCACTTGATTCCCGTGCGGTGCAGGAATACTCTTGTAACATCATCGCACACTTCTTGGAGAAAGGTGCTTGTGGCCCTGAAGGTCATAGCATTATCGCTGTAGGCAGTTGAAGGAGCACCATGTGGCCACTAAGCGTCGTAGTAGCAGAACAAATGTATGGGCATCCAGACCGCTGCAGTAATCGAGATATACGGCGCAGCTGGCCAAGCAGGTGATGATGAGAATGTGCCCCACTCCTCCTTCTATGGGTATGGGGCCCATGTGGTCTACTCCTACCTTCTCGAAGAGACGGATCATGAGTGCTCTGTTGGTTGGGAGGGCTGGAGGTGGTGGTTGTTGGGGAAGAGATCTGAAGGCTTACATGCATGCTCTGCATCTCCCCACTACTCTCTTGGCAGCAGCCCTCAATCTCGGGCTCCAACATTTCTGCCGGAAAAGTCATCAAAACATTAACTCCACAACGCATGTGAGTTTCATGAAGATGGGTGAGATACAATGATGCTAAAGTACCCTTGGAGGGCAACAGTACTAGGTCATTTTTTGTATTAGTAACATTAACTAATCTATTTCTTGTAAAAACTATGCCATTATGCATGACTAAGCTTAATTGTTTTATAAAATTATTAATGTGAGTGGGTACAGGCATGCCACTCTCTAACTTACTACACACCATGGGAAGGTGGTGTCTTTGTTCTAAGTAAACTAATTTCAAGATAGGGTTTGTTTGACAGTTCCCAAATTTCAGTACCAGAGACATAACTTTCATAAGTCGTGTGAAGTCAATGTTACTCCCCTGTAATTTCCACAATTCAGCAGGCGGAGTTAAAGTTCCTTCTTCCCTGAGCTCCCTCAGGGCAGCCGTGATCATATTTTGTCGGATTGGAGTTTCTCCCTCTTCAATATATGGTTCAGGGGTGCCCTCACAGCATACATAGGGGGTCCTTCATGCCACAGGCGGTCAACTTTCAAATCATGCAATGTTGAACCTCTGGTCAAAATGTCAGCTGGATTCTGCTCCGGGGGGATGTACTTCATCTCAATGCCACACTCCTATTGGATCAAAATAATCTTCCCCACTCGATTAGAAATGAACGTGTTTTTACTTCCCATGCGGCTACCTACGCAGGCAATAGCTACTTTGCTGTCAGTCCAGAGCGTTATGGTGATAAAGCTAAGTAACTTACAAAGATGCTTTCCCAATCTAAATCCTAATAATGCTAATAGTTCTAACTTTGACATGGTTAATTTCGCTTGTTTGCGGGACGAGACTAGCATTTTGGAAGTTAAGAGGCTAACTTGTTCGGATCTCTGTCTGACATAGGCTACAGCGCCGTAAGCTTTGCTCGACATGTCAGTAAACAGATGCAGTTCACTACCTTTATGCACAATTCCCCTCTGAAACTTACAAGTGTGAACATTGTTGAATTCAGCGAGTAGTTTGCTAGCTTCTAGTTGGTGATCATCTGACAGCACATCATCCCAGCCTACCCCGGCTTCAACAATTCTTGAAGGAGAATTTTTCACCGAACAAAAAGGGGGTCAAAATTGGCTACCAAAAGGGATAGTAGCTTGCGTTTGGTAAGAGGATGGGAACTATTTCTACAACTCTGGACATTCCCAGGCTTTAAACTCAACTCATCCTTCCTTCTATCCCAATTCATTCCCAAAACATTGATCTCATCAGGTTCCTTGCAACCAATCTGCTGATCAAACTCTTGACAATTACTTGCCCACTCTGTCAGAGGCATGTGGGCCTCGTCTAGCAAAGATTTGACCTGGCAATAGTCTCTTTCCACTGGTTCCCTGGCTACAAATGTCTGCAGATAATTATCGACATAGAAGGATTTAATGATATCTTCCCATCCCCGTTCGCGGAGATGGGTTTGGCGCACTTGTTGTAAAAGATAAGGGTTACTGGTTATGCCAAAAACCACACCATTAAAGGCATACGTGTTGTTCTCGTCGCCACAAAAAACGTGCATATTTAGTATCATTGGGATGTAGCAGAACTCTGTGGAAAGCTTTCGATATGTCTGATACTAATGCATAGGTATCTTGTCGAAACTTGAGGAGCAAATAACATAGCATTTCAACTAATTTGGGACCTGGATAAAGGCAATCACCCAACGACAGTTCTCCATTGACTTTAGAGGATGCGTTGAACACAATACGTCAAGGAGTCGTGAGACTCTGCTTCTTAACCCCAAAGTGGGGCAAGTAATATCCCTTAATCTTTGAATTATTGACTTCAGAAATTAACCCAGTTTCGAGATATGTCTGAAGGACATTCTCATAGTCTCTTCTGTACTCAGGGTCTTTCAGAAATTGCGTTTCTAATGCATTCAATTGAGCGAATGCATTATGATAATTTGTATCTGGGCGGAGCGAATGCATTACGATAATTTGTATCTGGGCGTTCTGGCCTGCGGAACGGTAAGCTTACTTGGTACCCTCATTCGGTACTTACAATGCTATTCTGGACTTTATTCATAGCAGCATGCTCTGAGGTGGTGTACTGTTCATGGGGAGTGATTCCAACGGTATGCAATCTCCACTACATATCAATGTCGATTTCTGGGGTGGATCGACATACTCATAATGTGCGAACAACAGATGCGTTTATCCCTTCCAGGGCCCAGTGTGATATGCGGCCTTATGGCATTACTCCGTTGTGCATCACAAACAAACTTACTCTATCAATCTTGTCCATACTGAGGACGAACAAGCTAAAGTAGTCTGTCCCAACCAGGATATTAACATTAGTAAGATCACCATTAATTTTATCATTGACCATAGTGCAGCCTTTGCGCTGCAAATGCACTTTTACGTTAGAAAGGCCAACATTGTATATGGGAGTATTTACATCATCATGAACAACGAGCTTAGTGTGGATTACTCTAGCACCTACGTGTATTCTACATAAAGCTACATCATTCTTGCCTTGTACAATGGTGCAATATTCAGCGAAATGCGTCTAATAACTGGCAATTCTAATTTCTTCGTAAGCTAACTTGAAATGAAACTGCATTGGCTACTGGTATCCAAAAATACTCTAGTGGAAAGGGGTTTCCTATGTGAATACACGATAGCTGTAGTGGTTGGCAACAAGGTAGCCGGCAACTCGGTTGGAGGCTCGTCCTTGACCGTCTTGGCAGTTACACACTGCTTCTCGTCTTTGGCTTTTGGTTGAGTTTTTTATCTTACAGTTGGCGCCTGGGTTCTTTACAGGCGGCGAGACTACTTGTGATGTTTTTGAGGAGGACTGTTAGCTGGGATTGTGTATGAGTGCGACAGATCTGGGTTGTGCATTGTCTTCCTCACAAATCAAACAGTGATGTCGGCCATCACATAACTTACAATTACGCTTTACGTTACATTGCTTACTGGTGTGACCGGATGTGATGGTAATTGCTTCATAGCAAAGGAAGTTAAAGGAAAGGAAAACACATTATCGAGAAGTTCGGCAGTAAGGAGGCTTTCGCGCCCGTGTTGGAGGCGCCTGTTCTCGTGGCTGTTCTGGAATCGTCGGGCGTGTTGTGGAGCGCAACACGCGCCAATGTGTCGGGAGAAACGCCGCGATTTCTGATGCAATACTTCGTCTAGATTCATCTGGGAAGTTCTGGAAATCTCGCGAGTCTGTGACGCTCGCCGTAGGCTCCGCCCCCAGAGTGCCATATAAATACGACGGATGGAGAGGAGAAGGGAGAGATCATAAAAGAGAGACTCCAGTTAGTCACAGAGAGATGTCCTCAGTAAGAGCCACAGATCAGATTATTAGTGAGAGATCAGCAGCAGCAGAGATCATCCGTGAGAGATAAGAGAGAAAGGGACCAACGAAGGATCAGAAGAAGAGTTGGTTGGATACTGGTCTAGTCGTCTTCAGGAGTGGACAACCGTGTTATCTCAACGTCAAGCAGACTTCAGAGAAGAAAAGGTCCTGCTAGAGGTTTTGGGGAGTTCCTGCCTTACAAGTAGACTATTTTCTGCAATACGGAGTCAAGAGGACGTCTGCAATCACCGTTTTCCTTTTGAGAAGCCACCCTTCGAATTGCCAAATTGACTAGCAAGTATTTGAATTGCCTCACTGTTCCCCCAGTTTATGCAGTGTAAGATTCTATCTTTTTTATGTAAATAGGAGATACCATTCTGCATATACCTTTGTTAGTAAGCTTGTAAATAAACCTTTGTTGTGTTAGTTTTTTAGCCACCGCGGTAGAGTACTTTGCACGAAGAGACGCGGAGGGATTTCCGTGGCAAAACGGGCAAGCGGTTGCAAGGTTAACGTTTGCTTCGTTTCCCTTCTTACGGGCGGTTGACAATTCCTCTCCCCTTTGCAACGCATCATCCTCCATTGATCTTATAATGAAATCGAGAGCCTCAAACAACTCGTTCAATGAGAAGTCACATTTACGCAGATAATCAACTACTTTTGAATAGACTTGTCCTTGCGACAACTTCTCATTGATAAGACTTAAAAACATGCCGTGATCTAACGGGGATCCGCTCAAATGTTTGATTTGTTCGATCAAAACAATTAGCTCTGTGCAAACATTCTTGAAGTCAACATAATTGCACTTGGGTACAAAAAGATCTGATAGCTTTCTATGCAGAATGACTTGTGTCTGCTGCTGGTTGCCGTAATATTTCTCAAGCAAATCGTGGGCAGCATGGTGACTTGCAGCTGTTATGCTCAAGGATTGAACAACCTCGAGCAGCTCTCCTTCTAATATACCTAACAAATAGGTATATTTAGCAACATCGTCTAAATCAGGTCTATTATGCACATGAGCATCAAACAATTCAGTGAACGTGGCGAATACACTTTTTCGCCTTTGAAAGTGTGTAAGGGTAGCTCTTTGAGACATGGTAAGCATTTTGTTTGCTGCATTGTGCCAGTCAACGTGCCAGTACGACTCAATAACAAGGTTATAACTTGTCCTGCTTTCTTCCAGGACACTAATAACTTTACTCTATAATGATGACTCTAACTTAACTGTATGTTACACGAACTAAGTTCATAATTGTTTTTTGTCAGCTTGGATTCTTTCCAACAAATTCTGATAAACGTTTACAGTTAATGAATTTACCAGATTCACATTGGCACGACTGATCACGCTGGTCAGAAGGCCTACAAGGGACTCGATTTGTGTTACAGTGGCGTCTGCCATTTTGAGTTTCTCAATTCCAAAAGTTACAATAGAAATGATGTTGCCCTTATGCTACGTTTACAATTTCCCGAATCACTTTTTCTGCCTGCTCGCTGCAGATTAATCTAATTACACAAGGAAATATAAGCCTCGTGCATGAACATCAATTAGCACGGGTATGCTAGCCTTGCACAGCACAGGCTCTTGCATCAAAATAGCTCCTAATGTGGGCACAAACAAACTAAGCTCCATCGGAGAGCACCTAGCCTACAGTAACTTGCGTTTTTACTACGCAGAAGGCATGCGGGCAGTTCTGAATGACCAGAATTTACATGTTAAATACTATAATTGAGCTGCCGTTGCTCGGGGACTGGATCTTTAGGGCTATCGGGTTATCGAAGGACCACAAATGTCTCGAATGTTCGTGACAGATTGAGTGAGGCAGATAGCCCTACCTTAGAGGTCAGGTTCCAGCCCGTGCACAAGGACAACTAGAATGGTAAACATGGAGGATTTTTACAATTTTATTACAAAACTAAAATTTATCAATGTTAATAGTGAAGCAAAACAGTGATACGTTAATTTAGGTAGCACAGCACCCCAAATTTAGATTAATTTACCGTGGCCACGCGACCACTCAATAAACACACAAAAATCACTTAAATTGGAATAATAGTTCATTAACCAAGCAAAAAACACTTGCTCGAAGGTTCATTAATCAATGACAACAATGATTCTGATCGATTAGCCCAACGATGGCTAAGACAAAGAACGATTACTTACTTCATGTACAAAATGTGGTCATTCACACCTCCCTCAAGGCCAAGCTCACCATACACCACTTACAAGACCCGGAAGTGTTGGTATCTGTACTACTATGAAATTCAGGGCCTCTGTAACACGGTTTTTTGGATTTTGCTCCTTATCAAAGCATCGGATGTAGCTGAAAGTTGACATATGTATATTTTACAACTACACACAAATTTTAGCATTATCAATAATCTAAACCCGATAGTTTTAATTTTTATAGAGTAAAAATTCTCTAGCCGACGCCATGGCCAATGATTGTGAGCCAAGAGTTGAAAAACATTCATTACGTAAGCAAGGTAAACATCGTTTTACAAAATGTTGCCCCGCCCATCCACCAGACAGAAACCCATTCACCTTATTCCATCGGCTCTGAAACCCATAGTAGTCAAGAATATCTAACAGGATTTGGAATTGTCCCCGTGGTTGCAAAACTGCATTTGTCTTACGACTTGCAACTTTATACAGTCAAGAGAAAGCCCGTGGCCATACTTACTATAGCCTGAATAGGTAATTATTCATTTTCTAGTTTAAATCCAATGTTTATGGTCTGATTTGTATTTAGCGTAACGTGATTATAATACTTGTAATGTCATTCAGGATTTTGAACATTTCCATTAACTATTCAATATGCCACCAAGAGAGAGAGAGAGAAAGAGAGAGATTGTATGTAAACAGTCTTTATATAACTATATTTTTATTAAAATAAGATTTTTATCCAAAGTAAATACAAGCTTATATGTGCTAAAATCTCCAGCAGACCAACGGATCACCCGATATAATTTTTTTTTTTCTTCTTCTTTAGTCTGTACGACCATGTTGGATATAAAGACTTTATGAATGGCGGAACGATACATAGACGTGGGTGAGGTATCTGTGCTAGCGTAGTAATACTACTGTAGCAGTAGTGCCGCAAAATTAGTAATAGCAGCAATATACATGAATTAAACGTTTAGGCCAACTGCTGGGATCCCTGAGGATCATTCAGCACTTCTTACAACTACTCGAGAAATGAGTTTTTATAGCCAGAAGTTAGATTTTCTAATACAACAATGTCCATGATAGGCTTCATTGTTATCCTGAATTATAACGAGGCCAAAGTGGGTGGAGCCTCATGTAGTCATCATTCTGACGATAATTATTGGTGAAGGTTTAAAGCCAAAATACGTTACCGTTTTTTTTTTTTTTTTTTTTTTTTTTTTTTTTTTTTTTTTTTTTTTTTTTTTAGTAAATAGGTAGATAGCCGATAGATAAAAATTGCTTGACATTGGATACAGCAGTTAACAAAATCAAAGAGTTGTCTACTATGTCTTTGAAAATTACCAACTATTCCCTACATCTTGTCAATCTGATTGTGACCTATAAAGTAGATTATAATTTCTTAGGACACTTATTTTGGGAGTTAGACTAATAATCGAAGTGTTTTTGTATTTATTAACATATTTTGCTGGTTTGTTCATTATGACAATTATCAGTGGAGAGGATCAGAGTTCATAAAGGTGTACTGCTTTGCTTGTATTTAAATTTTTGTCATTGTTGCCAGAGGTATAGCCTTCGTTACGTATAGCCAATCATCCATCGAGAAAGAGGGAAGAAATGCTGTCATAAGTTACGTAACGAGTGCGTTCGAAACCTTATCTCTGAGTAAGTTGGCCCGTCTTCAAGAAAAGTCAATTTTACGTTATAAGTACCAAATTTATTCAACCTACGTAATGCAGAATACAGTCAAAATTTATGTGTAGATATAATATGTATTCTGAATAAGCGTTATAACTATGAAATGCATAGATAAAAAGTTATTGCCAAATAACCGTGTTACAGAAGCCCTGAATCTCATAGTACGTTAATTAACACAGAGAGAACTTGGGGTGCGGCTAGGTTTCTTACCCGAGCGGATCGGGTTAGTCATTTTAGTCAAATTAATTTTCTTTGAGGAAACAGTCCTTCGTTTTTCATATAATTCGTAAAATAACAAGAATTTAGTGATTAAGCTATGGAGGAGGAGAGGTGATGACTAATAAATGAGCAAATACAAAAAGGAACCATTTCACTGCAGCCGCCAATCTGCCTCATACTTGACAATTCGTCTTACGTATGTTACGTTACAAGCGGGGAAAACATGGAGGGGCGGAAGATAAGTCTCGGAAAATTCGTGCGCTAATTTTTCGCGACACAGATATATATATATATATATATATATATATATATATATATATATATATATATATATATATATATATATGCACACACGTTATTTTAATGTTTACAGAAGTCTCGTTCAGCAAGCCCGGTACCCTAATGATACCTTAGGCGCCGTTTGAATTGACTATGGTAAAATTGTTTACGAACGCAGACATTTTTATATATGGCACATGTTTAGGTGTTTAGAAGATATATTAATTTACTGGGCTTTTATTACAAAGAGCTAACTTTGAAAGAAGTGACGAGAGGCTATTGAAAGAGAAAGAGAAATTCGCAACAACCGTCTTATACATTAGAAAGGAAAATGTATTTTAAATCAGTCTCCCTTGTTTCTTGGGCGGCTGGGACTTGGATCAGAGACGATGGGTTGTTTCAATATAGAATACGGAATGTTTTGTACTTTCAATGGGTGACTTACATAAAGGTGACTTACATTAGGCCGACTTATTCTTTTGCTTCTCTTCTCTTGCCGGAGAATTAATTGTATTGTTCAGAGGTGGGCTTTGTAATCCTTTCATCAACCTTTACCTTTATTAAAACATTGTAAAGGTTAATCTCTTTGTAAAACTCAGTTTTACAAAGTTCATTTGAATATAATGATTGCCTCTAATGCTTGCTAAATCTTGGAAAGCCAGAAAAATATATCTATTTGCTGTTGTCTATTTATTCATTTGCTAATATTATGTAGTTTGATTGCTAGAGAGTCCAACAGTAAAGCCTATGAAATATTTATACACGCTGTGTGTATTTCCGTTTAGATTGATCGATACAACAACAACAACAATAATTTCAGAGAGAGAGAGAGAGAGAAAGAATGATATTTTTGATGATGAATCGCATTATGCACTGATGCTGACAGAAAGATAGGCTAAGAAGTGATCTGATATTTCATTCATTCTAGTCTCCAATAGTTATTACTGGCGAATCTTTCTTTTACCCCTATTTGCTCTTCTAAACATGTTTAATGACTGTTCTGTTGTAACATAACAGGTATAAATATCAGTATATATATATATATATGATATATATATATATATATATATAATATATCTATATATATATATATATTGTAACAAAAAAAAACTCTATGGTAAGGATTTACGAGGAGAATATATCAGGAAACAGTGACAACCCACTATAACTTAAAATGTACTTTAACAACAATTAGTAAGGAAATTAAAGTCACAAACAGAACATTAAACAAATTACGGACGCATTACACAAAAGCAAAGACTCGCCATACAGCACTTCATCAAGACTACTCATCACTAATCACTGCATTTTACAGTATAATATCCAAGTCACAAAGCTTTACATCAACACAACATATAATTCACTGTAACATCAAAAAGTTAGCGGCAACCAACGTTACATCACACAAGAAAACGTCCAAATGGATAAACAATACATTACCATATATTCCTCAAAACTTGATACACTATTATAATCACTAGTTTGTTTCAGCTCCGACGAAAATCATCGTTTTGGGCCTTTATATACCCGACTCACGCTAGACATCCATGGACCAAATATCATTTTTCGGTACATTAACCTTGGCGACTACCGCCTACGCCAAGCGGTACTGCCATCTGTTATCTAGTGTACACACTTTTGTATGCAAATATAAATTTTCAACCATTTCTGCAATTTAACATTCAATAAATCAATATTCCTTTACATTCCCCCCCTTTTAACTCAGCGGCTCTCCTCAGTCCATGCTGAATTTTCACTCTTACAGTCTTAAACATTAGCTACTTCCATTTAGCAACTATCGGAGACTGCCACATCGTTGGTAACAAGTACTTTCCTTTAAATAATCAACAGATCTAGAGAGAGAATCTACAATGACATTTTCTTTGCCTGCTATATGGTGAATATTTAGTTTGAATGGTTGCAAAAATAAAGACCATCTTAAAATTCTCTTATTGTTGTGCTTACATTTATTAATAAAGGTTAAAGGGTTATTATCAGTATATAAGTCTATTTCAAAATTACTGTTAAGCAAGTATATCTCAAAGTGCATTAAACTCAAAATGAAACTTAAAGCTTCTTTTTCAACAATACTGTAATTTAACTGGTGGCTTTTATATTTCTTTGAAAAGTAAGACACAGGGTGTAAAACACCATTATGTTCCTGTAATAATACACTGCCAGCTCCTACTTCACTGGAGTCTACCTGTGACTTGAATGGTAGATTAAAGTCTGGGGATTTCAGCACTGGCTTAGACATTAACATGAGCTTAAGTTTACTAAAGGCATCGTCACATTCCTTTGACCACACAAACTTCACATCCTTTTTCAGCAACTCTGTTAATGGGTAGGCTACATCTGAAAAGTTCTTACAAAATTTTCTGTAATACCCCACTGTTCCCAAAAATTTCATCACTCCACGTTTAGATGTAGGGAGGGTCAAATTCTTTATGACCTCAATATGACAATCAACAGGTTTCACTTGGCCACTTCCTATTTCATGTCCTAAATATTGAACAGTAGTTTTTCCAAATTCACATTTGGCAAGGTTTATCGTAACATTGAATTCTAATAACCTCTTAAAATCATCATATACTTTTTTAATGTGATCTTCCCAGGTTTCTCCAACTATGATAATGTCATCCAAATAAACAAATACACCTTCGAGATCCTTCAAGATATAATTCATCTGACGTTGGAATGTCAAAGGTGCATTACATAAACCAAATGGCATTACCTTGTAATTATAAAGTCCATGGGGTGTAACAAATGCAGCAATATCCCTGCTGTTTTTGTCTAACTCAATTGATAGTATCCTTTCAATAAATCAATTTTACTTAAAAAAGGAAACTTTGCTACATTATCAATTATATCTTCTACTCTGGGCATAGGATATGAATCTTTTATAGTTACATTATTTACCTTTCGATAGTCTGTACACATTCTTACACTTCCGTCAGGTTTGTCGACTAGAATACATGGGCTAGCCCATTCACTATGACTTTCCTCTGCTAGTCCGTGTTTCAGTAAATAAGCAACTTCGGTCTTTAACTGTTGTTGTTGCCTCGGTGACATTCTGTATGGACGCTGACTTATTGGAGTCTCTTCTCTCAACCTGATTTTATGCTGTACACCTTTTATCCTTTTAGGATGGTCTGAAAACAGATCTGAAAAGTTTTGAATTAGCACTTTAAAATCATGCTGCTGTTCATCAGATAAATGAATACATAACTTCCTAAATTTTTCATCACTCAAATAATCTATTTTTTAATGTAATTTCAATTTCTTCTTCAAAGTCTTTTTCATCATCCTCTTTTGCAATTGACAACACTCCACTGGATTAGTTATATTTCTTTAACTTGTTAATATGGAAAGTTTTAACTTTCCTTCGTCCTGTAGGAAATTGAATTCGATAATTAACATCACTTACTTTTTCCTTCACCGTGCAAGGTCCTATATACTTCTGGTTAAAAACCTTACCAGCTGTAGGGAGATACACTAGAACCTTATCTCCTATGTCGAGTTCACGTTTTGCAGCCTTTTTGTCGTAGTTTCTTTTCATCTCTTCTTGTACTACTTTGAGATTCTCATGTGCTACTTTCCATATTTTCTTTATTTTTTCCTTCATTTCTTGTAACGTGATAGAATCCTTCTCATCTGAAATCAACTGATTCTTTATCACCTCCATGGGTGACCTTACCTGATGGACATATACTAACTGAAAAGGAGAATAACCCAACGATGAATGTACGCTATCACGAACGGCAAATAGCAACATTGGTATGTAGACATCCCATTCCTTTCCATTTTCACAGCAGTACGTGCGAAGCATGGTTTTGAAGGTTCGATGAAATCGTTCGACCACTCCTTGGCTCTGTGGGTGATAAGGAGACGATAAACAATGCTTAATATTCTGACAGGCTAAAAATGAGGTAAACTTTCTAGACGTAAAGTTGGTTCCTTGGTCGGTTTGAAATTCTTATGGCAAACCTACCAGCGAGAAGAACTTGTTAAGCGCTTCAATTATCTTATCAGCACTCACAGTTCTTAAAGGAATAGCCTCTGGAAATCTGGTAGCACTACACATAATTGTCAGCAAATACTCGTTACCTTTGCTAGACCTAGGCAGAGGTCCTACACAATCCAAAACCAGTTTCTCAAAGGGTTCTCCTGGAACTTCAATGGGTTGCAATGGCATCACCTTAGGGTCATGTTGAGCTTTACCTACTTTTTGACATAAATCACAATTTTTACAATATTCTCTACAATCTTTCTGCATCTTAGGCCAAAAAAAATACCTTAATTTCTCATAAATTTTGTTTATACCTAAATGACCAGAATAACTACAGTCATGGGCAATACCTAGAACAAAATTCCTATTACTACTTTGAATGACCACTTGTTCTACATCATTATTAACATTTCTACTCTTGAACTTTCTCATTAGGATTCCATCCTTTAAAAAGTAACACTTGCCTTCCTTCTCGATATCATTTATATCAACAAGGGCATTATCTCTTATTACCTTCAAATTATCATCAATTTGAGATTTAAATTCTTCCTTATTAACTTTCAGCATTCGCAAAGGAGTACTGACTTTACTTACTTGTAGTGTTTCCGGACTATCTTTAAACAAGTTTTGTAAATCCAAACCGTCGTCATCATTAACCTTTCCTTCAGCACTCTTACTTCTTGTAGTAACTGCACAAGCAGGAAATAAGTTTGGAAATATACATTCAACTTCTGTAATAGATGAAGAATTAGAGGGTTTTTCTGTCAAAATTGGATTACTGCTACCAAAAACTTTGTCTCCACATACATCATTTCCAAGAATTAACTCTACTCCTGACACTGGGATTTCTCTCACCAAAGCAATTTTAACATATCCCGAAATTAACGGAGTTTCTAACCTTACTTCTGCTAATGGAGCTGAAAATTCAGGTCCAAACCCACGCAGAAGTACATACTCTCCAGTATCCTTCCACTGGTCATACATATTTCTTATTACAGACTGTACCGCTCCGGTATCTGTTAACCACCTTACTTTCCTTTTTTCAACACAAGGGAGGTGTAACCAACCATCTGCCATAAAAGGGTCATACAATTCAGTACCTTTGGATGTGGACTTCTCTTCAGGTAGTCTCACTCCATTTCCTTTTACAATATCCTCAATACAACCAACATTACTAACATTTTGAACATCATTGTTACCCATTTTGTAACCCATATTCTCAACAACATCACATATATTATTACTGTCGATGCTATCGTTACAATACCTCTTACCTGGCCTAAGGGGAGAAGCAAACAAACAAGGACTTCTGTCACCACATGCTTGTGGTTGATTCAACAATGCAATGGTATTTTCAGGTTTATGATCATCCTTAAAATGTACAGGTTTATCTTAACTTTATTTACCACTTGAATTGGACGGTTTATTGTGCGATGTGGACAACTCCTACTGATGTGTCCTGGTTTGCCACAACTGAAACATACAAAATCTCTAAAATTTTCGCCTACATTTTGGTAACTAGGTGTAAACTGATCATTTACACTGGATCCTGCTTTTCCAGCACTAACACTAGGACCAGAACTATATTGACTTGCCCCTCTACTACCTCTATTAAAGGATTTATTATAGACTCCACGAGATGATACCTGTGAACTCGTAGTCTTACCTTGTGCCGTGTAATTTTGCCGCTCTTCCCAAACTCTGCTCCTTCCAATTTTAGGAGTAACGTCAGTATAATATAGCTTATGGGTCAATGCATAATTATCAGACAATCTAGTGGCTTCATCCACATTATCTACATCACGTTCATCCAAATATGTTTTAATAAGTGGATTAATACCATCCTTGAACTGCTCAAGCAAGGTAAGTTCCTGAAGTTTACCGAAATCACCATTAACTTCTCGGGCACTCATCCACCTATCATACCACAGGCGTTGTTCCCGTGCATACTCCATATGAGTGCGACTGTCTTTTTATCCAGCTTCTGAACTTCTCTATACCTCTCTGGCACCCATTCATAAGCTTTCAAAACTTCAGATTTAACTCTCTCATAATCCTTAGAATCATCTAAAGATAAGGCAGCAAATACTTCCCTAGCCTTTCCTCGAAAGGAGGTTTGAACCAACGTGCTCCATGACGTTCTCTACCATTCACGCTGTTCTGCTACTTTCTCAAATTGTAAAAAAAATGCATCCACTTCATTTTCAACAAAAATTGGTACACTTTTTACTGCATTGTCTACTCTAAAAGATTTTGGTATTTCTCTGGACTTTTCTTCTACTTCAAGTTTCTTCATCTCTAGCTCTATCCTCTTTTGCTCAACTTAAATCTTCTTTTGCTCAACTTCTTTTTCTAACTTCTTTAGTTCAACAGCTTTCTCATTCTCTAATCTAACTATTTGCAAATGAATCTGCATCTGCTCAACACTCATCCCTTCATAAAAAAAGTTTGGACTTTTTTGGTTTAACCTTGCGTGACTTGGTTTTTTCACGTACGGATTTGGCACCTTCCTCTTCACTTGCACTACCCTCTGTATTATTCTCACTAGCGCTTTGCTGGCTATCAGTTTCTTCCTCTTCCCAACTCATTAGTAACAACCCTTCCTTATCAGACAAAATGCCTGAAGTCATTAGCGCCTCACTTTGAGATTTCTTGCTTCCTTTCAGATTCTGATACTTCTACATTATAGTACCTAGCTAGAACAATCCAGTCTATTTTAGTTATACCTTCTAACTTTTCACCACTAGGACTACGTATGAAATCTTTCAAATCAAACATCTTTAATAACCTGCTCAAAATAACACAGCAAGACAAATATTATAGCACTAACACTATCACAACGCTCCCCCCTCTCTAAAGTACATGGAAGTGCTGAAAAGCAATTAACAGTAGGGATACGTCAAGTTATGGTCGAATACGCTCGACATGAATAAAGCAACAATTAATAAGGATACGTTAGGGTTTCGTTCGATAGAATGAGTAAACACTGAGTATGGATACGTTTGAGTTTCGTTCGATAGAATGAGCAAAAACAGAGTAGGGATACATTCGGGTTTCGTTCGACAGGCCCCCATGTAACATAAAAAAAAAACTCTCTCTATGGTAAGGATTTACGAGGAGAATATATCAGGAAACAGTGACAACCCACTATAACTTAAAATGTACTTTAATAACAATTAGTAAGGAAATTAAAGTCACAAACAGAACATTAAACAAATTACGGACGCATTACACAAAAGCAAAGACTCGCCATACAGCACTTCATCAAGACTACTCATCACTAATCACTGCATTTTGCAGTATAATACCCAAGTCACAAAGCTTTACATCAACACAACATATAATTCACTGTAACATCAAAAAGTTAGCGGCAACCAACGTTACATCACACAAGAAAAAGTCCAAATGGATAAACAATACATTACCATATATTCCTCAAAACTTGATACACTATTATAATCACTTGTTTGTTTCAGCTCCGACGAAAATCATCGTTTTGGACCTTTATATACCCGACTCACGCTAGACATCCATGGACCAAATATCATTTTTCGGTACATTATCCTTGGCGACTACCGCCTACGCCAAGCGGTACTGCCATCTGTTGTCTAGTGTACACACTTTTTTTTGTATGCAAATATAAATTTTCAACCATTTCTGCAATTTTACATTCAATAAATCAATATTCCTTTACAATATATATATATATATATATATATATATATATATATATATATATATATATTTCCTTACAATTGTTTTTTTTTTTATAAATATGCATCGATGAATTTAAATATTTAAGCATGTTAGTGTACTCTGTAGCCCACCATTAAGTGAGGAGGTTTTGGATATGCGGTGTCAACTATTTGTCAGATTGATTGAATGTTTAATTATAATTCTATAGATGCATTTTAATCATTACAAAGATTATTTCAACCTTCCAGAGTTGTAGGTGCTCTGTCAAGTTGGAGACAGATGTTATTGATAGATAGTTTTTGGTTTCTCGTGATTTTCCATGACTAATTTTCAGCTGTCTTTTAATTTACAGCAACTAGCTAATGCAACTATTATTTCGTTAAACTTTGCTGTCACTGTGGTGAAGATCTATTATTATTATTATTATATTATTATTATTATTATTATTTATTATTATTATTATTATTTTATTATTATTATTATTATTATTATTATTATTATTAAATAAATGTAGAAGGAAGGTAATGCATGGTCCACTGAGTATTACTCTAATGATTATGAGTATGACTTGTGCCGCCAGAAAATCAGTTAACGTATATCTTTGTGCATATCGTATTGGCCAACAATATCACATGCCTTTCATTCTCCAGTCGTATAAAATCTAAGGGCTTCAGTCCACTTCCGCAAAAACGGCAAAGTACGTGACATGTTAATTCCGATACACGTTTTCGGAGAAACAGTTAAACAAGAAGTTACTTTGTACCACGCAACAGATCAACAGATATTTATTTGAAACGATCCCTAAGAGAAATCGCGAAATTATAATAATTGACAAAGAGGACTAAAACCGAATTTTTCTTAATTTTTACAGTAGATTTCATATTCATAGAGTCGTATTCACGGTCAGTAACTTTTGCGACACTTGGAACACTTTTGCCATATCATGGCAACTGGACATTGCAATAAAATATATATATATATATATATATATATATATATATATATATATATATATATATATATATATATAATGTATGGTTCTTTTTTTTTTTTTTTGCTCTATCACAGTCTATCACGACTGGGTGGTATTTATAATGTGGGGTTCCGGGTTGCATCCTGCCTCCTTAGGAGTCCATCACTTTTCTTACTATGTGTGCCGTTTCTAGGATCACACTCTTCTGCATGATTCCTGGAGCTACTTCAGCCTCTAGTTTTTCTAGATTCCTTTTCAGGGATTTTGGGATCGTGCCTAGTGCTCCTATGATTATGGGTACAATTTCCACTGGCATATCCCATATCCTTCTTATTTCTATTTTCAGATCTTGATACTTATCCAGTTTTTCCCTCTCTCATCAACTCTGGTGTCCCATGGTATTGCGACATCAATGAGTGATACTTTCTTCTTGACTTTGTCAATCAACGTCACGTCTGGTCTATTTGCACGTATCATCCTATCTATTCTGATACCATAGTGCCAGAGGATCTTTGCCTGATCGTTTTCTATCACTCCCTGTTGGTGCTCGTACCACTTATTACTGCAAGGTAGCTGATGTTTCTTGCACAGGCTCCAGTGGAGGGTTTTTGCCACTGAATCATGCCTCATTTTGTACTGGTTCTGTGCAAGTGCCGGGCATTCGCTTGCTATGTGGTTTATGGTTTCATTTTTCGTATTGCACTTCCTACATATGGGAGAGATGTTATTTCCGTCTATCGTTCTTTGAACATATCTGTAGCCATTGCCATGTGTCATCGCTGGCTAGCTCTTTAGTCTGTCTCATGTATTGTCCGTGCAGCGGTTTGTTGTGCCAGTCCTCTGTTCTGTTTGTCATTCTCCTGTCTCTGTATATTTCTGGGTCTTCGTCTACTTTTATTAGTCCTTCTTCCCATGCACTCTTTAGCCACTCGTCTTCACTGGTTTTCAGATATTGCCCCAGTGCTCTGTTCTCGATGTTGACACAGTCCTTTATACTTAGTAGTCCTCTCCCTCCTTCCTTTTGTGTTATGTATAATCTGTCCGTATTTGCTCTTGGGTGTAGTGCTTTGTGTATTGTCATATGTTTCCTGGTTTTCTGATCTATGCTGCGGAGTTCTGCCTTCGTCCATTCTACTATTCCTGTGCTGTATCTGATTACTGGCACTGCCCATGTGTTTATGGCTTTTATCATATTTCCGGCATTGAGTTTTGACTTGAGTATCGCCTTGAGTCTCTGCATATATTCTTTCCTGATCGTGTCCTTCCTCTCTTGGTGTTTTATATCCCCTCCTTCCATTATTCCCAGGTATTTGTATCCAGTCTCATCTATGTGTTTGATGTTGCTCCCATCTGGTAGCTTTATCCCTTCAGTTCTCGTTACTTTGCCTTTTTGTATGTTGACTAAGGCGCATTTTTGTATTCCAAAATCCATCCTGATGTCCCCAGATACAATCCTTACAGTCTGGATTAGGGTATCTATTTCCTTGATGCTCTTATTATTATTATTATTATTATTATTATTATTATTATTATTATTATTATTATTATAAAAGACTGGCCGTCTAGATGTTGTTGAGTTTGAGTTTCTTCATACAGCAGATAAATCACATAATAGCTGTCCAAAGTTCATTTATTCCTAAACGTTTTGGTAGTTCTTTCTACCTTACGAAAGGTAAATGAAACCTGGGGTAGGGAGGTAGGTAGTTAGATTGCCAGCCTTTAGCTAGCACGAGCTCTTGCTTTTCAGCACCTCGTAACTGATGATTGGTACTATGTGCTTCTCTGGAGATACCACTCGGCTCAATTTACCAACTGGGCCAGAAATAAAAAGAAGTAGTGTGAGAAAAAGTTATAGCGGCAAGTCCTGGGGAGGATGGGATAAGATTCCAGTTAGAGACAAAGGATTAGAACAAAAGTTACCTTGAGTATGGAATATGAATGCTGGTGATGTGTGGTGAAAAGATGATATTTTGCTTATACAAGAAATGGCTGTATGCCATTCAGGCTTTGATCACTTGAGAAGTGGCTCAGTCACTCTAGCAATCACTAGTATCTTTGTCCTATTCTCTGGTTTTCTCATTCTGGTGCCAGAAGAAGGGGACAACAGAAGGGAAAATTAATTTTTTATGAGAGATTTAAGGGCAGCTGTTATTCGAATGGAGCAGCAGCTGCTATGAGCCTGTAGGTTTGGATGAGATGGGGTTGTTTACGTTTCAGCAGTGGTTCTCTGTCAACTGACTTTCCTGCTAGTTGTTTCAAGAGAATGATGACCCCTTCAATTGTGAGTGTTATGGAACTATCAGTACTTGTAGCACTTTCGTGGCTGGCACTGGCTGAAATTTTGGAGGAGGAAGGAGCAGGGCGTAAGGAATGGGCGCAAGAAGAGTTTGGAAGGTGGAAGGGGTTTGGATTAGAAAGAAGGGAAGAGACAGGCACTGTTTCACTTAGCAGTGACATGTAGTTGACTTTCTTGTACTGCTTTATTGGCCTGTGGTGAATGCTGCTGTTGTGCTGCTGAGGGTGTTTGCCATGGTTCCATCTTGGTGAACTCAGCTTGCTGCTTGGGTTTTTAAAATTGGTCTTGATGGTCCTGGAGGTGGAGGAGTGCCTGTCATCTTTGCAACTTTTTCATGTATGGTTTTGCAACGCTTGTTCCAAGCACGGTGTTGTAGAGAACAGTTTGGGCATTTGCTTTCCACTGTTTCTCCTCTCTTAAAAGCACCGAGGCACCATTTTGTAGGGTGTGGTTTACTGCACATACCACACCTCTCCTTAGCTGTGCAGCGGCTGCTGTGGTGTCGTGAAAAAATATGTGCACCATTTTCTCTTGACTTGAATCTGCTGTGGTCCCAAGTCTGAAGTAATAAAGATGAAAGCTGGTAAGAGGGGCGATGGTCCTTTGCCTCATGTGTGATGTGTTTATTTTGTTTTATCATGTAATATCTATTGAAATTGCCACATTAACTAATGACTGAGTGGAACTTGAATTCAAACAATGTGCAACTGGCTCCCCAGGTAGCCTCCCTGGCCAAGAGGCACATACTTCCCCTTCTGAGAACTATGTAGGTAAAACCTGTTCTGTTGCGCTCTCTTGTTCCCAGTTAGACCATTGCATACCATGCATTATGATTCATCATGTTGGTGTTAAAAATTCATTAAATTGTGCTTGCTGAAGCTGTTCATTTGGTCATTGTTTACTGGCGTACCGTACCGTTCTTTGACTTGTGTCATTATTTCCAGTTATTTTTTAAGTGATGTATGGTTAATTGAGATAGCCGGACCACTGATCCCATGTTGTTGTCGATTTGGTGATAGTGTAGCCTTTAAGAGTCAACGAATTCTGTTTTTGATTAATGTAAGAGGAATCATGAGGTATATTTATTTTTGTAATAAAATAGTGTAAAATTTTGCCACCATCCTGTGAGTGAGGACCGAAGTCTGTGTTATAGGCTAGGCCATCCTGCCAACTCCTTCAGGTGAATTAGTAGAAACCTAGTTGCAAGGGTTTAATTTGCAACATGTGGTGTCCAAATCTCTTGCAGCTGTAGCATCGTTGTGGCTCAGGTGTGAAGGCATCTTTTGGGCAGAATCCCCATACTCCAGGGGATACTTCGGTTGGAATGTCTCCTTGGAAGGTGGCGACAATCTTTCTTGTGGGATTCCCCAAATTTCCCATATTCTGCAGTTGTAAGTAGAATGAGGTCCAAAGGCAGGGCAGTCAGGTACTTTCATATAACTGCTTTCCTGACTCTCTCAGATGGATCAAGCAGGTGGAAGTCAGTGTTGGCTGCCAAGTTGGGTTTCATTGAGATGTTCAGCTGTGGATTTTGTTTTTCAAGCTCTGCTACTACTACATAGGCAGACAGCTCTCCTTGAGTAGACACTCAGTATTTTGGAAGAGGTGGTAAGAGATTGGTTGCAGAAGTGTTTGGTAGGTGGCCTTCTTCATTTTGGTTAGCCATCCTCCTCTGATTTCTTTGTTTTTTGAACAGTTGTCCATCCTCTGACATCAATCTCAGGCTCAGCGATAGGAGGGCATGATGTTACTGGGTTTTCATTGTTAGAAAGTATCATTCTCTAACTCAGCAGCAGGCGGGCTTGATGGCTCAGTGTTTTCTTCTGTTGGACTTTGTAGAGAAGGCATTCCTGTTGATGTTCCTTTATCTTTGTTCATTTGCTGGTATTGGAAAGTAAGCTCTTCATCAGGAAGAGATGGCTGTCACTGAGGCTGATGAGCTGCTTTCCACTCAGCATAATAAGGGTATATTGGGTCATCCTTTGGCAGGCAAAAACGGCACATTATGGAAGCCATGATCGGGAGCGACAATTAACTACGACCAAGCCAGGGGCACAGACTTGTCATGATTATACCCTTAAGCAGGTCTACAGAATTTTTAGGAGTTTTTTGATTGGCTGTGGAGACCAGGGAGTTTTTCCTACTGGCAGGGAGCAGGATGATTCGTTCAAGAGAGCGGAAGAGTACCGAAGGCTCTGATTGGCTGGTGCCAGGTCCCAGGAGTCCTACTTGTAGGGTACACTGCTCGAAGTAGTGGGCTGCTGAAAGGTTATCCCAAGGCATGCTTTGCTGTTCTCCTGGTGCTTGTTGGGAGAAGAAGGGTCTCATGGGTCACATTCAGCAATGGTTTCCAATGTTGAATGGCAAGGAACTCCTTGTATTGGAAGCAGTGAATGTCAATGTCACCATCCAGGATCATTGTGTTCCTTATGATCTGCCAGTATTAGGGGGACGCCGCTGGGTTCTCTCATGTACAGTTGGTAGACCAGCCCTTCATGCAGGTGACCATTATCCTCTTGGAGAGGCAAGTCGCAGTCATACCGATGTAGGAATGGCAGTGTTTATTCTCACTGGTAACCACTCCTCTCTTCATCATGGGATCATTGCTTGCAAAAGGATTTTCATTATAAAGTACTGGGTAGTCTTCCAGTCCTAATAATAGAATGCAAGATCAACTTATCTGTCTGCATTGGATGGGCGTACATGGATGGCGATGATGTTTTTCAGTTTTGCATCATCTTTCTTATTCAGTATCCATGTAACCCCTATATAACAGCTTAATAGTCCTCTTATTTTCATGAGGGCTATGGTTCTCCTATCGGCACCACCCATCGACAGCATTTCTTGTGTCCGAGGTAACATGACAATAAGAATACCCATTATCCACCAGAATTTGGCCGATGTGTTCTACCTTACTAGGAGTGGTATTCCAGGATGTGCTATGTGAGAGGACACAACAAAGAGGTGTTTATGGCAGGATTTGAATTTTCCCAGGTATTAGTTCCTGCTGATTGTTCCTCAAAAGTGCTTCATTGGTGACATTGACGAAGTTGTCATTGACAGACTGAATGCATAAGCTGGTCTGTGGATCCTGCTGAAGACAAGATGCTCAACAACTCTTATATAAAAGTTTGTGAGCAACACACCAAGGGAGTCGAGAGCTACTCCATCGATGTGCGCCAACATTTACCCCATGTACATTGATGAGAGGGGCCTCCTTATTATAGATCTTGAGCCAGGGGCTGCGAGCTTTACAAGTCTGCCATATGATCCTTTAAGTCTTCATCAGTATCCTCCCTGATGGAAGTATTGCAGTGTATCTATTGTCAGTGGGTGGTATTGGAATTTGATTGAGGACACACTCCTTAATGGTGCCTATATAAAGGTTGGTGATGGGGCCTCTTAAAAGCAACTAAATTGCTGCACTTTGTCTCTGGTTTAATAGTTAGCCCCTGAACATTCTGAAAGTGGCTTTCTTGGTCTAGACCTTCAGCAGTGATTAAAGAACTTTTTTCTGTGATGTCAAAAAAATCATATCCTTTAGTAGAAAACTGAAGATCTTCAGGAAGAAGGTAGATTATCATGACCTTATTAACTACAATCCAGCTGACAACAATGAGGTTGTATTTGGTATTGGCCTTAACACCCACTTCATTTACAAATCCCACCCATTGGCCCAAATCCTACATGACTAGATCCATTCCCTTGAAGATATGAGTAAGGTCAGATTGAGAGATTTTCTTCAACACCTTCCCCCAGCCAACCCCATCTTGGTGAATATCTCACAGACACGGACACAATATTATAGCAAAATCATGTCTAAAGAACCGTGTTAGGCAGCCAAGAAACTTGAAACAATCAGAACATAACCTTCTAATGTACAGACGCATTGTTGTCCTAGTCCTCATTAATAATGAGGAGTTCTGTCATACACTAGCGAAAATTCCCATTGGCAAATCCAGATTCTGCTGCCTCTTGAAAAATCCTGTTGTTGATATCAGCAGGGCTATTGGTGGAAGGAATGCCAGGAGTGGGGCATCATGTCTTCCTCCTGCTGTAGTTGGTTTTAAACCTGGATATATATTTGGGAACATCAAGACACAAGTCTGAACATATCATTTGGCTAGGACTCAGTTAACTACTAACACTGTATATTGCCTCAGGCTCTGAGAGGATTCAACCAACCCCCTACCCCCAAGGTTTCATTCTCTCCTCGGACCCCGAGAGCCTCCCCACAAATGCACTTGATCATTGCTGAAGGGATCATAGACGAATGTGTCTTCAGTCAAATTCCAGCACCATTAACTAACTGTAATCATTAATAGCACTTTCATCTGGGAAGATAATGAAGAAGACTTTGAGATTCTCCAACAGACTCGAAGCTCCCTTTGTTAGGCATTTCATCCATGAGGAGAGCTCTTGGGATTCTTCCCCTTGCATGACGTCAAGGTAACCCTGAACCATTAGGCACACCCTTTGAGGGTGTACATAAAGACATCCAACCTGTGCCTCTGTTTCATCAGACAGAATGAGTTCTCAGACATTTTCAAAAGAAATATTATGGATACCTACTTCACAAAGGCACTCTCACACTGCTCAGCTTGGAAGAACACTCACACCAAGATAAAAAAAACAACTCAAATCTTAATCAGTAATGGATACTCTTATATGGAGATTTAGAAACAAATACAATCTACTTTAACTTTTTAAATGATTCCCTTGGTAAACAACTTCTCGGCCACAGTGTTCAGTTTAATGCGTGCCAGGTAAATATTCACAATACCCAGATTGTTAACAAAAAGTAGTATTAAGCAACCAAGTTAGATATTGCTAAAAACAAATTCATTTTTATTTCCATACATATACAAAGTTCATGCATATTCCTTTTAATCCGGGACTTGAATGGCATGCATTCCAATATTTAAAGTTTTGTAGATGCTTTTATTTTCTCCAAATACATACTTTCTATTCATTCATTCCATCTCCTTAGTTTCCTATTCTTTTATTAGTCATTTTTTGCATTGACTATTTATCTTTCTTTTATACAATGTATCCCCTTCTTATTGGCGGGAGAGGCTGGAGCACAGGCTTGATTACTCAAAGGCTGTCTCCCACCCAAAGGAAAATAAATAGGATAGGTTGTATCTTATATAATATAATGATAATAATGTAATTATTATTAGTAGTAGTAGTAGGCGTGGTAGAATAGTATCAGTTAACAATAGTAGCAGTCATAACTAAGTACAGCCGCATTTACATTATAATTATGGTTATTGCTGTTCTTGTGCTTGCTGTTTTTCCATATCCGTTTATAGTTTTCGACCTTCACCAAAGTTGTTGACGAGCTACCCGAATAGGGGTTGAAGCTGAGGTCAAAGTGCTGAGGAGGAAGCGTGGCTCCCTTTTTCTGTCCTCTTGCAGCTTATTATTGTTATTATTATTATTATCATTATCGGGAATTGGCCTTTTGGATGCTACCAAGACCCTTCAGTCGGCGCCTCTTCAGCTTTTTGTATCTCCTTCTCTCTGTTCTTTTCCTCTCTTTTTTTTTGCCAATTTATGTTCCTCCAAAAGGTACACAGAGTGTTTCTGCCCACATTCTCTTTTTCTGGCGTATGATAGCCAGCAATATTCAGAGCAGAGCGATTGTTTAAGCTAAAGTTTTCAGACTAAATAATACAGGATTTATTAAGAGCCCACTTACATAAATGTTAACGTTTACGGCTGACATATGGAATGTGGATTCTTGGACGGTAACCTAACCAAAGACTATTTGTATATATATATATATATATATATATATATATATATATATATATATATATATATATACACACACGAGTGTGTATGTGTGTGGGCGGGAGCGCGCGTGTGTAAGGGTTTATACGTTTATGAATATATATTCCACCATGATGCAGTTTCCTAATAGTTAGTGGCTGCAGAAAAAAAATCAATAGATGCTCGTATTTCTTTTCAATATGTATATGATTTTCATGTATTTTTTAGCGTTAAAATTAGTCCTGTTAGACAGAATTACTTTGGAGCCACTATCATAGTATGAAAGTTTTTTTTCCTGCTGTTATGCTGTTGGGGTCTCATGTTTAATAAGAAAACCCGAAAGTGCACAAAACTTTCGAAGGCGTGCACAATGCCTGGCAGCGGGAAGCCTCTTTGCAATTTAAGAAGCTTTGTAGTACAGCAGGTCGTAACATTTTGCGTTGGTGGCGTGCCAGTCAGATTTTCCGGCGCGGCGAGTAATACGTTATGATGCCGTCCAGAAAAACGTACATGTTACCATAAAGTAGATTTTATGATATTCCCCAGGAGAATCTATCCGTAGAAAGACATTCTGTTGTCGTTTATTTGAATATTTATAAGAAATTAATGCCGGAAGTTTGTGGAAGGAAAACCTTATTAAAATAATTAGCATTACTAAAACATATTATATTAATTGATGGGTGTTATAGGGTAACAGTATTTTAATTAGCATCGACAGTCGAATTCTAGCATTAACTATCGGTTTTACAGGATGAATTATAAAAAACCATATTTGTATTTTCATGAGTGTAAGTAAGGAAAAAGTTTTTATGTGCACACACACACACACGGTTTACATGGTAGAGGTGGGTTGATGCCGATTCTAGTTACCGGAGTTCGACAGTAATTTGTAGATGGAGGTCGGTATCTACTTATGTGCATATATATAGATTTAGTATCTTAATAGATAAATATATATATATACATTATAATATAGAGAAGAATAGAAAGAGAGAGAGAGAAGAGAGAGGAGAGAGCGAGAGAGAGATGAGAGAGAGAGAAGAGAGAGAGAGATATAAGATATAGATATAGATATAGATATATAGATATATATCTATCTATATAATATATATATATCATATATATATATATCCTAGTATATATATATAGATATACATATATAATAGAATAGATATATAGATATATAATATATATATATATATTAGATAATATATTACATAGATAGATAGATATTATATCTTCTATATATATAGATAATATCTTATCTATATAGAGATATATTATAGACCTAGATATATATAGCTATATATATATATTTATCTATATATATAGATATATAGATTAGATGATATAGGTATATATATATTATAAATTATATTAGATAGATCAGATACATATATATATTTAAGATAATATAATATATATATATATATCTATATATTAATCTATATATATATTTATATAGATAGATAGATTAGATTATTATAGATATATAATATAGATATATCTATATATATAGATATATCATAATATTAGGTCGATATAAGATATATATATATATATAGATATATCGATATATCTATCTATCTGATCTAGATACATATATCTAGTAGAATATATATATATATTATATATATTATATTCTAATATAGTATCTATCTATATTATATATTATATTATATATATAGATATATATATATATATCTATAATATATATATCATTGGTATACAGACTTTGAAACATGTAGGTGAAAGATTGATAATTGAATGGAGAAAGAGAGAGAGAGAGAGAGAGAGAGATAAACGCAGGACTTAACAGGAGAGAGCGGGAATCGTCTTCATTCCAGGCATCATCATCTGACCAGGAAACGGGTGGCGATTATCCGTGATGTTGGGTCTTAGGAGGTTGAGCTGAATTTTTTTATTTGTTTTTATTTATATATTTATTTATTTATTTATTTATTTATTTATTCATTCATTTATTTATTTATTTTTATAACTTTTTTTTGCGTTTTTGTGGTTGTTTTAATCCTTTGGCTTCTGCCCGTGTTTGTATTTATCCAGGTGTAATCGTTATATAATATATATGTGTGTGTGTGTATGTATGTATGTATGTATGTATGTATGTATATAGAAAAATGTATGGATGTGGATATAACTTCAGCCTTAAACATCCTGCGAGAAATCAGATTTTGAACTTACAGGGTCAACAACTTAAGCCTTGTTTCCTGAAAAAGATATTCGTTGTTCCTCTGTAGAATAAGCAGTGATGTATTTATCTCCTTCACTCACCCATGGTTTGCCATAGCACACTCGCCCCCAACCCACAACCCGTCACCACCACTACAACGACAAAAACCAACAGCAAAACGGATAATTCCGCCCAGCAAGTGAGCGAATGTAATATGAACATTGTCGAGCTATGCTGTGCCCAGCAACGCTGGGTTTGATTCATCTTCGGCAGTTTCCATGCCCACACTTGCTTGCTTCTCCACCGATTGCCTCCAATTTTCCTCTAGCATTCAAACCAATCAGATTTGCTGCTGCAATATTTCAGTTTCTTATACCGTTAAAACGTTAAATATGCAATAAGGGTAGTTTTCTAAGGCATAGAGAAAGCGGGAAGTCTTTCCTCTTAGCGGGCAAGTAAAAACCATTGATAAGAATGAGATGGAATTAAAATGTATACAGAGGTTTCCAGGATATATGGAAAGAATAAGTCTTCGATTTGCAAAGCGGTCAACAACGGGGAAAACTGTTTCATTCTTTACACCTTAGGCTGCAAAAGTGATATCAGAGTGATACTACATAGTAATGTTCCGATGTGGGTTGAAAAGGCATTATATATCTGGATGGATAATATGAACTGAAAATTCGATACCCTTTGATGGCATTGCGATACTGCAAAAGACTTCAAGATTTTATTAAGATTTTTGGAAAAAAAATGTCAAACTGAAAGAGATGGGTGATTAAGTAACCAAGAAAGAAATGATTACAAAGGTTCAAAAATAAGTAAAATTTGAAGAATATGAAAATTTCTGGTAATGCTGCTGATGAGAAAGCTTTTGCTGTTTCTGGAAGCGTTAGGGAAACTGATTGAGGAGGGAGACTACCTTCAAAAGAAAGTTTTTCATTGTCACGCCACAAGACGGCTTTGGATAAAACATGCCCAACAAGCAAAATCTACGAAGCAGGCACCAGATTTTAAATCATGGAAAAGCAGGTTACTCTGCTATTATGTACCAGTGCAGCTGGGGATACCATATGGCCTGCACGAACAAAAACAGCAGGAAGAGCTACCTTCCTCATGCCTTCTGGTAACCAACCTCTGGTCATGCATGGGTCATGTCAGTGTTAGTTACTGATTGGTTTTACCAATGTGTCCTCACTGAAGTTAAAAATCTTTGGAGAAGGAAGCAATGACTTTTTAAATTTTCTTGTTAATAGAGGCTGTTTATTGTCATCCTCTGTCAATCAGTGGAAATTAAAAGGTAAAAGTGGTATTTTGCTACAGAAAGTGACCACAAAGCTTCAGTCACTGTACCCGGAAATATTAGGAGTGTAAAGGCATCTCACATATCATAGATATGCAAGATGATTTGAACAGTAATTGAGTTTGACCCTGATATTGAAGCATTGGAGTGCTACAGATTATTCACAATTGCTGATTCAATGGCTTTCATCAAAAGAACGATGGATGAATTAAAGCCAGAAATGGTGAATGAATGCTGTTAGAGCTTGTGGATGAATTCGTACATGTTTTCAGAGTATTCCCCATGATGGACAGAGAGGTAGAGATTTTTCAGTATGATATAGGAAGATGTGGAGGACCATATCATAAATTTTGACGGATGAGGAATTGGGAAACTTTGTCAAGCCATCTGCAGAGGAAGAAAATGAGGTAAAAACTGGAACAGCGTGAAAGTGATATGAAAGGAAAAGAAGACTTTGATTAAACCACTTCACCATACATTTGATGAATTTAAAAAAGGCAACAGCGACAACAACCTAACACAAAGTTCTCCCGTTTTCTTCCCAAAGGGGAAACCAGTATATAATGCTGTGATCTTAAGACAATGTAATGAAGTTTCCTTGCACTACTTTAGAAAAAGCTGAAATTTGTTTTACTTGGCTCCTTTAGATGTCCCCTTTGAGAAAAGTGAGGTTGTACTCTGAAATACACTTCCAACTTGGATATTTAACCTCTAGATTTTATATCAAGAAAAATCAGGAAAAAATAGTTTTCCCCTTATATTGGTATCCGACTTTAAACAGAAATGGAAATTACATAATACCTTATATGCCATTTATTTACATATTTTGAGGGTTTGCAATAATTAATTATAATACGATTGTACCTAGAAGTACACAACTGTGGGGAATAACCTGACATAATCCGACAATGGCCTGGACAAGGAGGTGCAATCATATGAAAAGAATTACAGCTGAAGGCTTGCTTCATAGTAGGTAATAGTTATGTAAACTCCAAGGTTAGCTTAATTAATTAGGATATTTACACTCACAAATCATATTAGAAAGAAATGATAACACCCTATGGATTTAACAGGTGACTGGAGATTTCTGGACGCGGGGAACGTAGGAGGCACAAAGGGGGAATTTTGTTGTGGGGCACACGAGGTGAGAATGCAAAATCCACATAGCACACGAGGCGAGAATCCAGAATCCACAGCGGCTCAATTGAGGGCCTTAAAATCACAAGGGCTTAAGCGCCACCGTCACCAAAACAGTATTATACTTGTTGGCAGAATCGCCAGTTCTCCCTCTCTCTGGCTATGACGTTTGCAACACTGATATCTGCTCCCTTTATGGTCAAAATTACTGTACAATCATAGGAAATGATAAACTTATAAAGGCCAGTTTACACTATGAAGTTTGCGGCGCCACATAAGTCACCTCTACCAGCACATGCTGCTGCATAGCGCGTCTTGCTTCTACACTACGTGATTACTGCGACCGGCAGCAGTATCTTCCTGAGAGCCACAATGAGCAATGATGAGGAAGAATTTGCCTCTGCTGCTGCTGTTGTAGCACAAATGTATGATCAAATGCATAATTGTGTTAAAAAAAGGAAATGGACAAACGATTGGCTTCGACAGCGAAGGAACAAAGGAAGTTACGGAAGAATCTTCAGTGAGCTGTTTTTTTATTCGTGTAATTTTACATTCCATAGACACAGATAATGCTGATAAGTATCTATGAGAAAACAAACTTTTTTCCGTTTCCATTCCATGTTGCTAGTGAGTAGTCGTCGCCGGAGTGAGTCTGAGTGGTGCCTGCAGGCTTCAGCCATCAAGCTTGGTATGATGTGTTGGGTGGTGCCTCATACGTCTTGGGGAGCACTCAAGAGGGCAGGGCTAACATTTGGGAGGAGTTGTTGTTGAGTCTGAGGCGTGCAGCACGCACTGAAGTGTAGTGTAAACTGGCCTTATGCAGTGCTTATAAACCACAGAGGCATATGTGTTGGGCTGAGGGAGTGAGCCAATGGGAGTGCGAGGTGCTTGCCAACGTAGGCATCTGTCAAGCAATCAGAAAGTTTCCCCTTAAGAAGCATGTCTCAGCGACCAATCATCGCGTGGCATACAAACCTCCTGGAAGGGACCCAGCCAGTCTATCCAAAACAACACACGTATCTGGCCATGATTGTTGTATTGGTAAGTGTGCAGTGTTCTCACTAGTAACAGTATTTCCACTATTTTCACAATACACTATGCCTCTTTAACTTCTCATTCATCTATTTTCATTATTATTATTATGATTATTTTGAATACTAATATTGTTACTATTATTATTTTTATCGATATTATTGCTGTAATAATGTTGGTGTTGTTACTGTAATACAAGGAAGGTGTATTGACTTCAGTTAACTGTTTATGTATGTTTAAAGCACTTACTGCATATTTTTACACAAACTGAGGGGGGGGGGGGGTGGGGGGGGGGCAACATTTTGTGTGCTTGTGTGCAAGCACACCATACTTTTTTTTTTGGTCAAAACATTCTGAATGGTAGGGCTTTCTATGGTACCTGGTTGAAATCGATGTTTCTTAGAAGTGGAGTTATTGTTGATAAACTTGAGGAGCATTTTTCTCATTTTTAAAAAAGTGGCACATGAACCTCTGTGGTTTTAAGGCCTTCAATTACAATCCTGTAATGAGAGCAATTGGAGCTTGAGCAGGTTGTGTAAGACATGTAGTTGATAATCGAGGGTGACTGTGTACATGTGGTACCGAACAACTCGATCTCATAAGCAATAAATGACGCTACTTACCACTTACAAGGAAAAGGAATTACTTCACTGAATACTTACGAAGAAAAGGAGTTAAGTTAGTGATTGACTTAGAAAGCATTTATATTACTTCACACTGGTACACTCTGTGGCTGATAACCTACAACACAATGCAATTACAACACCATACAAATATAACATAATACGATTATAACACAATGCAGGATCTGCTCAAGAAGATGGAAAGGCAATTAAGTCAGAGACGAGATGGATTGATTGATATAACCTTGAAACTTGCACATACCCTCTATCGGAGATGGAGTTCGTCTTCCTCAAGAAGTTGGTGGTGAGGGGTATGTGACTCACAACAAGTATTACATGGGCTAGCAGTAGTCCATCTCTAGGGGAAGTAGCTGAAGAGGAGCGTGAAGGAGACTAAAGCTCATCTAAAGGTAGTACAAACATCTGAGGATGTTCATCTTGTGTCTGCACCTTTTATCACTTCAGATAAGGTTCACCAGCATCCTTGTAGATGGCGTTACCTGTCCCTTGGCAAGTTTTTCTGCAACGAGGCCACGCAGCCTGAGCTTTAAACATGGCGGCTGGGAGTCCTTTCTTGGCTGTGTAGTAGGCCCTCAGGGTGAACTCTCTCTCAAAGCCGGTTAATCTGCAAATACAAGGCCATGGCAGTCAAACTGACATGATTAAGGATTAAATCCTTATAGGAAGTGGTGTTTGAGGCAGAGGGGTGAATGCGCCTGTGTTTTTTATTATGGAGAAAAATTTGTATATAGTACCTGACTTCATTCTGGTTTCCACTAATTTTACTTTAATTTGAATCAGAGATGGTGCAAAATAAGGGAGCCTTATTACACCTCCTCATTCCAGAAGGCATTGCAACCTTAGACCGGTTGGGGTGACGAAAATAGCCATTGAGGGTGATAAGTAACTCACTTCCATAACCTTCAAGTAATAGTAAAAAGATTAAAGCAAGGTAAAATTCTGCTAAATTTGAATTGACATGAAATCAAAATTTTCTGTTACTTTACTCACAGAAACCATAGAATTACATTACTGCCAAGAATTGGGGAAAATCAAAATTAATATGACTGAATAAAGGCATATTAAAATATTATTTGAAAAGTTCCTACTGTGCAATAATCATCAAATAGAACAGCAGCATGTTTTTAATAATATCAGCAAATAACTAGTTAACTTAACTTGTAATTATACGAAACCTTACATGATACGGTTAATATGGTTAGCTTAATTCTATCATGCATTATATTGTTAGCTTTATACCATAAGACAGGGACATGATATTGGTCAGCCTTGAAGAGGCGATACAACGCGTTCGTGGGATGGTTAATAGACCCACGAGTTCATATGGTAACAGCCCAGTGCATAAGGGCGATGCATGTAACAAGTATCATTTATTGAAATCAGTTAATTAGCTATGCAGTACGTACTATTTCTTTCGAAATTACATCATTCACAAAAACAGGTTAGAATCAAGGAAGAAATATACCCTCCGGAGTTAAGATTTGTTAAGATCACTAGAGGGAGCTTATGCTCGGCGTGGTACACCTCAAACTGTTTAGTTGTCAGGATTATTCCTAATAGTTACACTTGCCATGTGGCACTGTCATAAGTATGAATATGAGTTGCACGTTGCCACCGGCGTAGTTTTGAACTGAACTAATAGTGCAAACTTCAAATGAATTTATATTATTTGTTTAATACCCAAAAGATGAAAGCATAGAATCAAGGGTTCAGCTATGTTTCATTACATAAAATAATATAAAATAAATGATTGGAGATTAGCAATACTTTAAACAGAAGTTGAATCAGTATACCAAAATTTAATTAATAGCCCTTGTACTTGCTATGCATATTCCTTATCCCATGAGAGGACGTTGGTTACATTTGATATCACCATGGTCGTGTTAAACAATAGCTCAGAGGGCCCAAACCCTTTAACTGGCAACTTGGGGAGTGCCAGGAAATAACAAAGGTAGAGATCGGAAAGAACAAATAGAGACAATTACAGGAATGATAAGAGGTAAGTGATAGGGGAAGAACCTGGCATCCTCTTCTTGAGAGAGGGGCCAGAGTTCTTCCTGAAAATGGTGGCACTATGCCAAGGCGCTAGTGCGGAAAGTTTATCACAGGGGTGGGCGAACTTTTCAGTGCAAGGGCCACGTTAAAAAATTCACTTTACAGGGCAGTATAGAATATTAAGCAAAATAATTAATATTCAAAATAGACAAAATAAAAGGCTTTTAAAGAATAATGAAATTAATTGTTATTAATATTCTAAAGTACTGTAGAAGGTTCACGTGAAATTCACTTATTATTATTCAAAGTAGACAAAATATAAGGCTTTTAAGAAATAATGGAATTAATTTTTATTAATATTTTAAAGTACTGTAGAAGATTCACATGAAATGCATTTATTTGAAAGACTAAATTAGTTGGCAAACAATTTTTTCTTAATTAGTATTTTAAAGTAAGAACTTCACCTGAAACACATTTGAAAGAAAAAATAGCTTTTCTCTTTCAAATTTACCAACATTTGGCAGACCGCATAAATTACTTTGACGGGCCACATGCGCTGTGGTTTGCCCACAACTGGTTTATCAGATCTCTCTCTCTCTCTGAATACTTGGAGTTTCGACGCCTTGTCCCTTTCTTCCTTGGACTTCGCCGAGGTCGGTTCAGTGGCATCGTAGGGGAACTTGGGTGACCCAAGTTCGAGGAAGATGAATGAGTGCCAGCTGCTATGGCTGCTGCGACAATGGGAACAGCAGCATTCCTTACCAGTCCTAACACAAGCTATCTCAGTTCCTTGAGTTCTTTGGGTAAGTTTGATTCCTCAGAGTCTTTACTAGGGACTGGTCAGCTGAGGACATAGAAGAAGAGGAGAAGGTTATTGTTGGCGTTTTTGACTCCCAAGTTGGGGAGACTGACTCAGGCACTGGTTGCAAAGTTGTACCTTTGGGTGAGCTTCTGCTGTGGTCATGAGGACCTTGGGGGAGTTTCTAATGGAATTTGCTTGTCCTCTCTCACCAGCTCTGGTTGTGGAGCCAAACCAGGAGAAGAGAGGCGGCCTGGACTGGGATCGCCAGGACAGAGATTCGAGTTTTGCTCTGGCACTGGCACTAATGCAGTGTCAGGCAGAGGCAGGGCATCTAAAATGGGCTCCACGTCCATGAGGGTCAGAGCATGGCACTATCCAATGGCACACTGGCAGTGATTTAAAGGCAGGTCTATGAGGATTGTTGGTGCTTGTATTAATTATTGAAGGTTTTGTGCCCCTGGAACATCTGTAGCTAGTAGGGAACTTAAAATATTGTCCCAGGAGGACCTCATAACCTCCATGGACATAGATTGCTACTGCCAGAGTACATATTTTATATCAGTAAGGTCATGTGACCCTCAACTGGATGGTAGGAAGAATCACCTTTAGATGGTTAAGGCTCTCAATCGTGACAAGCTTGTGTCGTATGACCTTAGAGCCATGTGGGATGCTACCTTCCCTTATTATAGATACTTGCACACCAGAGTCTTCAGATGCTCTGACTTGACGCACTGCACTGGATAGCTACCCCGAGTGGGTGCCACAGAGATAGGGCCCTTAGCTGGAAGGCCTAGTGAGGAAGGGCTTGTAACTGTAAGCTGGCTTATCAGAGTATTTCACCCATGAGGGGGTGTGCCCATACACCTTGCATGCAGCAGAATCATTTTTACTTAAATCCCTCCTTGGCACTGCCCCGGATAAGGGAACAGGCCTACTGTTCTTGGTACAATGTCCGAAGGAGTTTTTATTCTGGGAATCTCCACTCAGGGATTTGACTGGAGCCTTCTGTTGTGTTTTGCTTTGTGGCAACCCTGGTCTGTGGCTGGGAGTTAGCAGTAGGAGGAGCCAAGAGGCAGATTCTCTTCCCAAAGGAACTGAGCTGTGGATGGTGGGTATCATAGGTAGCCCACCAACAGCACTTGGCAATGGTCTTGGGTGCCTTGTCCACCAGATGGTAGGCAAAGTCAGGAGGGGTATATGAGAGGAAGCCCTCCAGTTGGAATAGCTCGAGGATCTCCTGCTGGTAGAAGCTTTGGAGGTATCAAGCCATCGGCGTAGTGCTGGAGTTTTCTTGACCACCCACTCCAACCAATACTGAACAGCCTCCTTCATGAAACCTCTCCAGCTCTGCCTCCATCTGTCCGGGGTGATCTTAAAGGCTTTTACTATTGCTGCACGGACTACAGCAAAATCACCCTGCTCATTCTCTGTGATAGCATTTAAGGTGGTGGCACCCTTGCCATCTAAGTGCTGACCCAAAATCAGAGGTACTTCTTCAGGAGCTGGTTGGTAGGTCCTTAGGACTCACTTGACATGATCAAGCTAGGCTTCAGGCTCATCCACGTCCCATATTTTTATGGGAGACCCTATGTTGTTGAGTGTGGGGAAGTTGTTGCTGGGAGCCACTGGTCCTGGGTGGCCATAGTGAGTTGGTGCACCATTTTGGCTGCCCTCTCAGTTCTCTCAGTGTCTTCTCTTTTCTCTTGGACGAGTCATTCTGCTTCTTTCGCTGCTTGCCCTGCTTCATCCTCGACTTGCTCTGCTTCCCTCTCGAGTCACCCTGCTTCTTCTCTTTTCTCTTGCGTGTGTCGTTCTGCTTCCCTCTCATCTCATTCTGCTTCCCTCTCCACTGCCCTTTCTGCTTTGGTCTCAGCCACTCTTGCTTGGACCCATTCCTTGGGGGCTTGGCCCTTGAACTCCAAGCCCTGGCCAACTGCCAAGGAGTACTTGTAATCTTTCTTTTCCTGGGTTCTGGCAGTCATGATGGTGGTGCAAAGTGCCTGTGGCACTGAAAAAGGCACTGGATGGACTGGAAGAAGTATTCCTTAGTTTTGGTTTTTATATGAGTTCCATAACTTGGAGTTGTGCTAAGTGCTTAGAGGTTTGCTATAAACTGATGAAGCAAGTCATTGGTCTTAGTAAAAATCTCAGGCTATTTCATTAGGAATTTGTGCTAACAAGTCAGGGTGTGTTGCAAGACTCAGTATGTCTGAATAAAACATAAGATTTAGGATAACCGAATTTCATAAACTAGTCCAGTAAGGACATATGTGGGTCCTGAAAGGGGACTTTTACTCATCTTGAAAGACGGAGATTGACAAGTAGGAAAGGTTTCGAAAGCAGAAGTCATGCAAGGACTTGGTGTGAAGACCCGGAAATCTTGGAATTGGCAGGTACAAAAGCCTTGGAAGTGGCAGGCACTAAGTCTTTAGAATTGGCAGGCACAAGGCCTTGAAATTTGCAGCCACAAGCCCTTGGAATTTGGTGGGCACAAGGCCTTGGAATTGGCAGGCACTAATCCTTAGAATTGGCAGGCATGAGGCCTTGGAATTTGCAGGCACTAAGCCTTGGAATTAGCAGGCATGAGGCCTTGGAATTTGCTGTCATGAGGCCTTGGAATATGGTAGGCACGAGAACTGTGGTATTTGACAGGCTCTAGTCCTTGGAAGTTTGGTAGGCACGAGAACTGTGGAATTTGACAGGCACAGGCACCAAGCCGTGCAATTTATATGCACAACTTATAATGTAAGCTTAAAAAGAATCGGGGCATAGACAGTGTTGGAAATAGATGATGATAATGAAAAAGAATAGAAACGTTTGGCTTCAAGCACACTGTAATAGTTGATAAATATTCTTTTCACATAAAACAAGAAAATACTAAATTGTGTGTAATGCAATGGCAAATGTGAGTGAGCTGTGTTTTCAAACAGACACTGGGCGGAGTACATAATGTATGCAACTGCTTACATGAATGGGTGAGGCTTGCCCTGGTCTGGCTAATCATACACGAAAGATAGTATTTTCACACGTGACTGGATGCATTACGGCATTTATTATTAGGTTAAGGAGAGTCGTGATTGCAACTGTTATTCTTACAACGTCTACACAGGCTGCAGTTACCCTACTCCTTGTTATTAAAAGAAATAATGAGAGAAATGGAATTTTACCATTTTCTACTTACTATGGAGAGAGAGAGAGAGAGAGAGAGAGAGAGAGAGAGAGAGAGAGAGAGAGAGAGAGAGATATCCAGCAATGTGGGGATCTGGGCTGGATGCAAAACCATGTGGTTTCTCTCATGTACCTAGCTAAGTTTTGGCTACTTTGGAGCGTGGAAATACCTGAGATAAACTGGTGTAGGAAATGTGGCACTATTTCTTGTAAATAACACTTCCTAGCTCTTGCAGCAGTCAGAAACTTTGTTCACTCCTAACTGAAAAAACTAAAACACAATAAAACTTTACTTACTGCGGAAACTGGCTTTCTCTTCGTGCACTTGTAAAGGGAAACTTTGCACTCAGTTTAACAAGATCTGTCTTGAGGTCGCCATTAATACGATTGTACCTAGGATTACACAACTGTGAGGTATAACTTGACATAATCTGATAACGGCCTGAACAAGGAGGTGCAATCATGTGAAAAGAATTACAGCTGAAGGCCTGCTTCAGAGTAGGTGATAGTCATGTAAACTCTGAGGTTAGCTTAATTAATTGTTTACACTCACAAATCATATTAGAAAGATATGATAGCACACTATGGGTTTAAAGGGGACGTAAGGTCCCTACAACACAGATAATAATCAGCAATGAATTAGATTTTGAAGTAGATGAACATGTGACTGGAGATTTCCGAACATGGGGAACAAAGAATGCACGAAGGGGGAAGTTTTTCCCGGAGCACACAAGGCAAGAATCCAGAATCCACAGCAGCTCAATTGCAATCCTAACGAGAGCAATTGGAGCTTGAGCAGTTTGTGTAAGACAGTGATCAATGATCGAAGGTGATGGGTTTATATGGTACCAAACAACTCTGTCTCATAAGGAATAAATTACGTTACTGTTTGACTCCGAAAGCAATTACGTTATTTCACACTGGTATACTCTGTGGCTGATAGCCTACAACACAATACAATTATAATACCACACTAATATAGCACAATACAATTATAATGCAGTACAGGAATCGCTCAGGAAGATGAAAGGGAAATTAAGTCAGAGGAGGAGATGGAGTGACTGCTATAACCTTTTTTAATTTGGCCCTAATCCTCTATCAGAGATGGAGTTCCTTTTCCTCAAGGCGCCAGAGGGCTGGGGAATGTGACTGACAATATAGAATGCTGTGGGGTAGCAGCAGCCTGTCTCTAGGTGAAGTAGCTCAAAAGGAGTGTGAAAGAGACTAAAGCTCATCTAAAGGTAGGCTAAGCATCTAAGGACGTTCATCTTGCATCTGCACCTTTTATCACCTGGGAGAAGGTTTGCCAACATCCTGGTAGATGTCGGCTGGGTGTCCTTTCTCGGCTGTGCGGCTGGCCCTCTGTGCAAACTCTTTCTTGAAGCCGGTTAAATTTGCAAATACAAGGCCATGGTAGTCAAATGGACAAGAAGTGATTGAGGATTAATATAAAAGAAGTGGTGAGCGAGACATGGGTGAATGGGCCTATATTTTTATGGAGAACAAAAAAGTGTGAATACTTTACTTCCCTCTGGTTTCCGCTACTTTTACGTTAATTTAAATCGGAGATGGCGTAAAATAAGTTACCCTTATTATAGTTATTTAATTTGTCATTGATCAATTCAGAAAAATTATATTTAACTACTTGTCATACATCTGGCACGTTTCTTATTACTAGTTCTTATAGCAAAATAACCATAAAACAAACTGCCTTATGCTATACTTTATCTACGATACACTAATATTGTACATAAAAGAAAATGCTAAAAACAGAAACTAAATTGGAATTAATGATTAACCCTTAACAACTAGCACTGGTGTAAAAAAATACAAAATATATCATCAATATAAGGTTCACTTCGCGGAGTTAATGGATTTTAGGTTATCTTCTCTTAATTCCTTGTTGTTTCGTAGGGTAAACTAGAAATTTAACTTTAGCAAGAAATAAAACAAGTCTAAAAACTCTAATCTCAGTTCACATCATACTCCTCGTCAAAATATCATTCACTTCCAATATCCTCAACATTTTGTTCCTTCCTATTTACTGGATTGTCACATTGTTGAGAGAAACAGGAACAGATCTCAATACACTCTAGAGTCTAGATCAACTTGTCTGCACTGACAGTTATTCTCTTTACAACATTAGCCTTAATTCTACCGGAGTAGATTCGTTTTTGTACGAATTAGATTGAAGTCCATTGATGTTGTTTACATGCCATCCATTACCAGTAGGATCAGGGAGCGCCTCAGTGACGTAATCGGTATAGTCTTGGCCTACCACCTTGTTGGCCGCGAGTTCGATTCTCGGGCATTCCATTGAGGGGATAGAGATGTGGTTCGGAAGTCACATAAAGCCGTTGGTCCCTTTGCAACGTAAAAACACCATACAAACAAACAAACCAACAATAGGATCAAGTAATTCGGGCACAGCTGAGTGGCTCTGACGCCATACTATGGTCTAATCCCTGGCATGGAGAACATGTTTTTCTTTAAAACATCTTCAGTTGGTGGCAACTGTGATGCTGGTCTGTCAGTCGTCACTGCAAAATAAAATCTCAATTCATTGAATGATGTTTGACTTTTGGCTTTCATCCCATACATTAATAACACAAAATTCATTGAAGCTTTCAGGAATGTATCTAAATCCTGGAGAGCTCAAACATTGTAAGGCTTTTGGCATTTTTATGAGAACTGCATAGGCAAGTACGCTTTCCCTTCCAATAGATTGCTGAAATGCTGTCACATCTAGAGAAGGCATGGACGGTAGGTAGAATATTGCATATATCTGAGCCCAGCTTGATGGCTATCTCATGAACTGGAATGAAGCGTTCCTTTGTAACATTTTGCTTTGAATGTCCACAATTTATATATACATCAGGTGAAAGCATACCTTGACTCCAGTAGCATATAAGTAGCACTGAGGCATCTGTATCATCGCATCTCATGATGATCCTTGAATGTTGGTTTGAGAGGCTCACTGCATGTAACAGTAGGCATGTGTCTGCCTCTTCATGAGTACATTTCAATTTATCCATAGCAGACACGCCACCTTCTTTTTGGACTTTTACTAGCTCTCCAGTTTTGAAACCTCCTGCTAATATTATTGATTTCCCTGTAGGTAAACGCAATGTGAGCAAATACAATCAGCTATAAAGGAAGCAAGACCTGCCTTATTTGAAACTAACTTCAAAAAGCATCGGTAACTGGGAACAAGTCTATTCCCATGAATAAGAATGATGATTCTAGAATCGGTGGTTCCAGGGCGATCTCTCGCAGATGACTTGATACTGAACTCCTTGTCATATCTATCGAACACCACAGTCACAACATCAACATTCATATCCTTATTGTTTAAAATTTTTTAGTCATTTTAGCACTGTGTTCCCAAGATCACTGAAGGACTCAAAATGGTGTTCATTCAAGCCAAAAAGAGGTAGGCATCTGTATCGGATGCAAAAGATATGTGTGGAAGAACGAAAATTTCACTTCCATTCTCTTCTAGTTTGGCAGCAAAATCAGACTTGTTGGTTTTCCTCATTTCGCCATCATCATGGAATATTGAAGGGGGTACTGCTGCCAGCTCAAATTTCAAGACAGTATGAAAGTCAGTGTCACGATACTTTAACGCTGCAAGTAATCATTGGATAAAACGTCTGTTGAATTATCACAGGCGCTCACATATCCTCCTTGGCGGAGGTAATAAGAATATGCTATAATATGCTGAAATGAAATAAGCTCGGAATGCCAAAAAAAGCATATTTACGTATATGGAGCAAAACTATTCACAGACGAATTTTCAATGCTTCTTATGGTAGTAAAACATAAAAGGTTTATTTGTCTTATCAGAAGTGTATTTCAAGAGTACAACCTACTTTTTTTTTATAGTAGACACCTTATAGAATAAATTAAACCATATTTTGCTTTGTTTGAAAGTAGTGCAAGACATCTCCATTTCTGAAGGCTCTTTTCAGAGCTAAGCCGCTCCTCTATTACATACATCCAAGAAAAATAAGAGGATATAAGAGTTGGGGTTAACTTCGCCCCATCCCCAATTTGGCCGCCGATCCTGTCCATTTTTTTCATGTCAAATTTTCACATCCCTTTCCAAAGTTGACACATATAAGCTCTCCCTCGTGTCGTGTGTATGTGTGTGTGTGTGTGTGTGTGTAAGAGAGAGAGAAAGAGAGAGAGTTTTCAGCCCTTGATTTCTTTATAGGAAATTTGTTCCCTGTCTGCCCTTGATACTGTTAAAGGAGATGAAAACATATCATACTCATTGAAATGCCCTCTATTAGGGCGATAAATGAACGATAAGCTTTAGGGTATTTAAGGGTATCATGTAAAAGTAAGGTTGATTTGTTATCTGATATGACGCTTTCGAATAGGTTAGTGAAGCGAAGGACGCTGCGAACGCAGGTACAAAATTCTGTGCTAGATCAGATGCAAAAAAAAAAAAAAAAAAATTGGGTTGTTAAAAGCCAAAAACAGTTATTTCAGCTTGTAATTGTCATCAATGGTTTTTAAAGCTTGTTTATCTTGTACGTATATTATAGTTGTTCTTAGTTATTCAGGGGAAGCCTATGATTCCAGGAAAGACCGGTCAGATTCATCACGATATGTAAGGAATAGCTTTATTTCCACAGATAAGAATAAAAGATTTCAAAATTACCTACCGAGAATAATTTTTTTTGTTAGGTTGGGGTGTCTATAATTTTATAAATGATAAAACTAAGCAGACTTTCAATTATTACTCATTTTTGTTCACTGAGAGAAAGAGAAACAGAAAATTCCTGATGCAAATAATTGTTACTCATTTTTGTTCACTGAGAGAAAGAGAAAGAGAAACAGAAAATTCCTGATGCAAATAAAAGACATAAACAAATAATAGAAGGAAAGGAATAAAGTGTCATTGAACGATCATGTGGAAAAATATTAAAAAATATTAACTGAGAGAGAGAATCACTGTTAGTTAAGAAGTAGAAAAATCGATAATAAAAGGGAGAAGCTTCAAATAATATAAATAACAGAAAATGCATGGAGAATTTTTGTGGCTAACAAAGAATTGGAACAAGGATAAGAGGTCAAAAATGTTTCTGATCAATACGGAATGGAGACAGCAGGGAAATGGATAGAAGAAAGGCAGAGAATTCTCGTCCACCGAACAAAGTCCAGCCTCAAGACTCGAGTGGACTCGGTGAAATTTTAATCCTTCATCCTAACAGAGGTCAAGTGCCTATCAACTTCTCCACGAGAGCGCTCTTCCGCGCATGTAACAACACTCATACACTCAAGAATCATGATATGCTCATTGCAAATCATGGCGAGAGCATCTGAAAATGTTCTATGTTCATTTCGTTGCCATTGAAGCATTTAATTTGTTGTTTTGCATCCGTAACTATCTTTCCATTCCTCTGCTCTGCTCTCAACATGAGATCCAACCCAACAGACTACTCAACTCACCCACCCCCCTACCCTTCCTCTACCTCTACCCCTACCCCTACTCCCCCTACCCCATACCCCTACCCCTACCCTACCAACTCCACAAGGCTTCCTACCTCCCTCGATCCCACTCCCTCCCGAAAATTAATTTCGTCATTTCCTTGTTCTTAACCTGCCGTCTCCCCCGTCCAATAGAAATATTGTAAGGTGGCTCAGAACATTCCAAACCCCTCCACCCCCTCAACCCCTTACGATTTTTGAGAATTGATTTCACCATTTCCTTTTTTTTTTTCCTGTACGTAGAACCTTGATCCCTTGACCTGTGTGTTTATCCCCGTGACCGTGTGACCCCTGAGTGACACTTGACTTGACCTTCAGAGGTTGGCCCACCACCCGACGCCTTATCCCTTCTTCTTCCATCCCTTGTATCCGTTTGAATGTCCTTTTCTTCTTAGCATCAGTTCTACGACCAGGTTAGCCCATCTTTTTATTTATTTTGTTTCTATTTATGTGTAGCTTTTTCCCCCTGCTTGAACGGTGATATCTTGATTTTTCCTCTCGGCTCTTGAGATTAACTTCATCTCAACAAGTATATTATACTTTTGCTCCTGAGCTGAAATAAAGGATATTATTATTATTATTATTATTATTATTATTATTATTATTATTATTATTATTATTATTATTATCGGTTGTTGGTGAAACTGTTTTATCGGTGACCCAAGTTTGTTCTGCCTGTTCGTGTGTGCTCGGATGCAGTAAATTGTAGACATGTCATTCCCTGATCTTCCTCATTGCGATTTTACTATTACACCACTGAAATTGGGTTTGCGTAATGTCCATTCATGACGCTGAGGAACTCTCATGGTAATGTAAGGCCAGCATGATTAATGACGTCATCATATTCAAGGGTGCGTTGATAAATTTATCATCACCCCTTATCAGGTGAAGAGTCTCACGTCACTTTTTTCGAACTGTTATTTTTCTCGTTTTTCTGTGGCTGGGTCTCTCTGTTATCCACATGTTTTTTTCTCGCCATGATGTGAACATATTATGTAAAAGTTTCTCCCTTATTAACGTACCTCAATTCCTGTAGGCATTTGTTACATTTGTATTTGCTTTGTTTTTATTGCAGTTTGGTTTCTTCTTTTATTATTGATAATATTATTATTATTATTTGGAGAATTCCCTTCTATTTCAGTTCCCTCACATTTTTTTCGTCATTCCTCTCGAGTTCTTGAAAAGGCTGGATGGGCAGTCAGTCCCTCTCTCGGCTTTCCTCTTCATCCTCTTCTTCGCGGTTCGGTTTTCTTTTGCATTTTTTATCTGTCTGGCGTTCATTCCTTTCGATTACGTGTGACCAATGAAAGTCAGATCATAGCACACTCGCTCTCTCTCTAAAAGAAAAAAATATATTCGTTGGGAGGTCTATAAATATTGCGTGATTCACAAGTATTCACATTATGAAAAGATATACAACAAAGCTTGTCACCTTGAAGAAGAAGAGTAAAAACTGTCCAGAATATGAAAGAAAGAAAAAGCGAATTCTCCTTAACAGAAAATGAATGAGTTTCAGCTACACTGAGCTACACCTGCTGAGGGAAGGGCGTTAGAGCAACGTAGTAATATGGGAGGGGAGGGGGGAAACCAAAAAAGGGGGGGGGGAAGAAGAAACAAAGGGGCAGGGCAGCGGGGCAGTTAAGGGAGGAGCTTACCTGTTCAAGAGCGATGGCCCAAAACAAAGGTGAGAGACGTAATATTGTTATTGTTATCCGGAGGTGGGAAGAAGGCTACTTTTAGGATAGCTATCGAGTAAATTGTTGCTCTTTCATTGAAAGCAAGGGCAAGGGAGTGTTGGCCATCATCATCTGATACGTGGTCGCGTTGCTGATTGTCAGTTTCGGTGAACATCTACGAGGTGACTCCCCCTCCCCCTCCCTTAAGGGAAGAGGAGGTGAGGAGTGATAGTTTGGGATGCGGGAGGTTGTGTCGGTTTGGGGCATGGAGGTAAGATTCGGGAACCGGGTGGGGGGGGTGGGGGGGTTAGTTGTGACGCCCCAGGCTAAAACAGCAGTGTGTTTGTAGCGTGGAATGGGTATTGGTGGGGGTTACTACGTGTAAGGGGGTACACGAAAGATACTGAGAGCTGGGGGTGGGGGGGGATTTGTATGAGTTGCCTACAGGTCTGTTTTTACTTCTCCCACCACCACCTCTCCTCTTACACCTGCCCATCCGATACCTGACCTCTCCTCCCGACTCCCCAACCCCCTTGTCCATTTACTCTGAAGACCTTGAAATCCTAGAGTGGGTTTTCATATGTTTCCAAAAGGCTTCGTTCCTTTTTTCAGTTTGTCAGGTTCTTGCGCGGGAAGAGAGGCCTCTTTGTACCCACACCTCTCTCGCTTTGGTGTGGAGAAGTCTGTCAGAATTTCCTCTTTGTTTTTCGTAGTAGATGTAAGATGGAATCAACAAATAATGTTACGTTTGCATATACGAATATTTGCCTGTATGTATATGTACGTACACGTGTACATCTCTTTCACTTTGCGTATGTACCTATGCCCTTCACAGCCGCCACCCCTCAAAAAAGAAAGAAGAAAAAAACTCGCATAGAATGACGCAAGTTTTTCAGAAGTTCTCTCTCTAAGCTTCCTAAGATGCATTTGGCATATTCAAGAGACTCGATACTCGAGATAATCATCCAGGGGAGTCAGGGTACAGTCAGTGACAGAAGATTCAGTGGAATTTGATTTCTCAATGCGAAGTAGTTATCTTGCGTAACGTAAGGAGATTTAAACTGGCGCAAGGATTACGGTGACGCAGAGGCGCTGGAGTCTGGTGGTAATTTTGTTTTCATTCTGTTGAATAATAACTCATAAAAACAAGCTAATTGGGAATGGAATGTTCATCAATATTTGCCCGATAGCAACTGCAATCTGAGTTAAATCTTGCTAGTAACTATGCGGCTTGTCATAAGTTATGTGAATGAAAAAATTAAATTGATAAACGCGTAAATATAAAAAGTCACATACCGTAATTCCTTTTAAACTAGCGACTACTACCAATTCGTCATGCAAGTTGGCAGCACAGGTATGACAACGTCTCCCCCGCCAACACCCCACCATTACTTCCCGCCATCCCCCCCACCCTTCATCGTTCCCCTCCTCCCCCCCTCCACTTCTATCGTCTTAAGACTGGAGTCAACATAATCACCCCCTTCCTCCTCCCCTCCATCCCAAGCCCTCTCTGTTCCTCCCCCTACTTCAAGTTAACTGTGTGTGTGTGTGTGTGTGTGTGTGTGTGTGTGTGTGTGCTGCGTATGTGCAAGAGATTGGAGGGGGAGGGGTGTACGATTGAGAGAGAGAGAGAGAGAGAGAGAGAGAGAGAGGTGAGGTGGTATAGTACTAGTCCCGAAGGACCGTTGTTGTCAGTGTAGTCCTGGCTAGTGACTCGTACGAACAAACTGGTGTGTCCGACTACGTTGCGTGTCTGTGTTGTGTGAGAAAGAGATAGAGGAGTGGAAGTTTATACTTTATTCTTGCGCTCCCCAACATTTGTAATTTTTTAGTTTAATGATCATAGGTGTCCTGAGTTGATGTCCGTGAGGTTTTAGACAATTGTCTAAAATGATTGGATCATGAGCTTGAGTTGTTCTTTTGATATAAATTTAAACGTACTCTAAAATGCTTCACCTTTTTTTTTTTAAGATTTTGCTAAATTTGGAAATACTGGATCTTTCGTTGTGTTGTTTTTTACGGACCTAAACATACGATGTCTTTTCTGTTTCTTCATGAAAGAAATTAGGATTTGGAGAGACTAAATTTTGGAGAGCTCGTTGGATTCTTTGCGGTTATTTGAAAAGATCAGATGTTGTCAACTGGATGTTCACTAACGCTGGCAAACTTTAGTTTCCTGTGTCCACGTCGCCGGCGAGCCTCTCATTTTCAATTTCAGCGCGGCTGCGGAACTGGCAGCGCCGTTTTAGTTTAAAGGGGGCGCTCTCGGAAAGTTGTAAAAAGTGTGTGCGTGCGTGCGTGGGTTCCCTGTTTCAAGCCGGGCTTGAATGGCCAGGCTGAAATCAGTGAAAGTCCTGAGGTGGGCAACACGGAGGTAGTAGAAAGTGGATAGACTTGTTTGGGCCCTCCCTGCCCTCTCTCCGAAGGGCACCGAGAGCTCTCACGTACATATGAGCGAACGCACGCACAAATGTTCAAACTCACGCGCGTTTGAACCGCACACATATAGGCAATCTTACTTCTGATTGCCCCCACACCAGGAACTTTGCCATTCTCTTGTCTATCCAGGATATCCAACCCGCACATTGGGGCTTCTCCATCTGTTTGCACCTGTGGAGAACTTTTTGTTTTGGCCAGAGAAACACTTGGTGAAGTTTTTCTGTCTTGACTTGGAATTTAGTAGTGCTTGTTGTCCAGTGGGTCTTCCTTACAATATGTTTGTTGCGTGGAGATAATTTGGCGTAAATTTATTGTTTTTATTCATACTGTTGAGTTGTTTATCGAGGACATCTCTAATGGACTATTGATAAAGTGTTACTGGGGAGGTTATTTATTTGATTTTTTATAAATTATAATCAAAAGATTTACAAAGGAACTTAAAATTAGGTAACGAGATCAGAAGTGGTTGGGATCGACTTGCAAGAATCCTTGCCTAATATGAAAACATGAATGTGAAATAGAAAAGATGAATGTTAAAAGTGAGTTGGGTTTCTTGTGACTCGAGGTGCCCCATGGATAATGAATAATGAATTACAATGAAATTTTTGTTGCTTGACAAAGTCATCTGAAATATTTGTTGTTCGACAATCGTTCGAGGCGATTTTTTTTTTTTTTTTTTTTTTTTTTTGCTAGGGAGAGTCATTTATATTTAAAGCTAAATATTATTGGCTTGGCGAAGTATTTGCAACAAAAATATTCGTCTCCTGGAATAAAAGAAAAAAAAATGATAAAACTGTGTAACTGGGGGCGAGAAGCCCCTGAAATCGCCATTAGAAAAAAGCGCTAGCAGGAGCAAGCACTGGGCATTTTGTATCATAGTTGTATATCTGAACATTCGTGATTTTTTTTTTTTTTTTTTTTTTTGCGAAGCCGGACAGGAGTGGTGTCTTAATGTTCTTAGCGAACAAAGGTCCGAGAAAAAATGTAAAGGAGAAAAAAATAGTTGACAAGTGAATTAATTAAACTGGGATGACAATTTTTAAACTCAACTGTTGAACTGTATTGTTTATGTGTTGTTGCCTTGCAGTGTACGACTCTTTTTAGTTGTTTGCCTCTTGAGCAAGTATGTGTTGTATGCATGTATTAGATATCTTTATGTACTATGTATTGTGTTATTTTCAGGATATTTGAATAACATTCTCAGACAAAAAAACTCGAAGGAAAAATATATAACATGAAAAGGTCATTGACCTCAGGAGGAAAGTTCAGCGAGAAGTTTAAGAGTCTGAATAGTGTCTCGCCATTTATTGGCTGTCAAGTCCTTTTGAAGAATGTATAAGTGGCCTTTTAAGGATAACTCGATTACTATCTTATCGCAAAAGCTGCAGCACCAATCGATAAGTGTTTTGTGTTAGTGTGCGACTGGAAGCCACAACGGACGGACGTGCGTCTGTCTCTTCGCCCAATTTCCCTCCTCCCGAGTGTTCTTCGAGAGCTGAACTTGAAGAGTCACAAGTGCGTCTTTAAGGGAGGTGAAGAGAGTTTTTCCTGAAGAACTTACAAGTGTCTAAAAGGGAGACGTGTTATCCACTTGATATAATTAATAAAAGAATTTGTCGTGGAGACAGAGAGAGAAAGAGTAACGAAAATCTTGTGATTCGGTTTATGTTAGAGGAAAGTGCACGGAAAGTTTCTAGTGATTTTTTGTGAGTTACTGGTTACCCCTATCGGGTAATGAACTTGTGAGGATTACTACGTGAATGGTCGTGAACTCATTGTGTTGGTGCTTTTAATGGATGGAAAGTAATTATTGTCTATCGATACTTGTCCTCTGGAGTGCTTTTGTGATTTGACATCCTCCGACTTGTCAATCTCTGAACTGTGCCTGTGGTGAACTGTAGAAGATACTGTTTCATAGTAAATAGCTTGAAGACTGCCATACAGAAAACCCTTCTTATGAAAACCTGTCAGCAAAGAACAGCCATCATTGTGTTTTGTGTATAAAGCAAAAAGATCTGAAGAGCGTGCCGAGTCTTCTTTTAAAAAGAAGAGGTAATTTGTGTATTGATCAAAGGCTTGAACTTTTCTCCTGCGTCTTCTCTTTCTTCCTTCTCTCCTCCACCTCCTCCTCCTCCTCCTCCGAGAGAGAGAGACCGGGGAGGCTTTTGAAGTAGCAGTAGCCGTGGAGTTGTGTGGAAGTCGTGGTGGTGTTTGGTGAAGAGGAAAACATAAGACGAACTTGTTTCTCGCTCTTTCTCCCTCCAACTCTCTCTCGCCTACCCAGACTCGTATCATCAGGCGAGAATTGTTCATATGAACAGTGCATCATCGTTGATATTTAAGTCATCATCTCTCGTTGTTGAGCCTCAAGATATTCTTCGGCTGAAGAGAAGCGGCCGAACTCACTCACGCCTCCCTGTTTTCCCCGTCTCGGCGTGCGTGCGTTTGTGCGTGCCTTCCCTCTGCCGCAGTCACACCAGTACCTGTGTGCTGATTGGATTCACCTGCAGAATTCTCAATGCAGGAGAGAGACGAAGTCATAGGCACAGTAGAACTCAAATCAGAGAAAGAATATGAGTGCTCCTCTTGGTGAACAGAAAAAGAGAAAATAGCTCTATGCAAAAAGTAACACTCCTTATTTTCCGCGTCACTGGTGTTGCTGCCGCTGCTGCTGCTGCTGCTGCTACCTAACAGTAACAAATTGCCATCCCCGTGTGAGACTGTGACACTTGCAGACTCGTGTATGAGTGTGCGTGCGCGCAAGAGAGTCACACCACCCAACCACCGTAACTACTGACCCATATTTTCCTGCCTTCTGTTGTTTCTGCTTTCCGTACGTATATCGCTCGGTGGTACGCATTCACGCCTCGCCACATGGAGAGCGCGCGGGCGTTCGTATGTAGGACAAAATCAAAGAAATAACAGGCATTCTCTTGGACTTCATATCTCGTCTCTTTTGAGTCATCATCAGCCGCTTCTCTTTTGGAGAGAGAGGGGATTTCTCCTTTCTCATTCTTATCTTCTTTCTCTTTCTCGCTGGAGTTGTGATTCTCCCTGTCGCAGTTAGCCCCTTAGGGGGCTGGAGTAAAATATAACGCGTACGACGACCGAAGAGTAGTGCCATGACGGGCGGTCCTGCAACAAGTGGGTATGGGCGGCAGCAGCAGCTGCGCCCCTGAAGAATCACCCCCCATTCTCTTTCCTTCACGCCCACAATCACCTGACATGCACGACGCCCCCGCTATGGCCACACTCTGTCAGGCCGCCCTCGACTCCTCCCGCCCGCCGCCCTCGCCACCCACATCCCCTCCGCCTTTGGAAGAAGAAGAGGAGGATCTGTTGGAGATCCCTCCCCCTCCTCCCCGACCTTCGGCAGTAGCCATCGAAAAGGCCAGAATCCTCTACAACGGCGGAATCCTGAGGGCGCAGATCGGAGAGGCCACTCGGGCCAGCCTGCGGGACATTCATTACATCGACAGTTCATCCGGATCCGAATATGAGGCCGAAGACGAAGAGGGAAAAGTCGGGGCAGAGACGGGGAACCTCGACGATGGGTGTGAATATGATGGGCGCCGAGAGTGCACTGAAGAGGAGGAGGAGGAGGAGGAGTATGAGTATGAGGAGAAGGAGGGCGCTTGTGAGGGCGGCATGGAGGCTGCTGGTAGTGGTGGCACTGAAGAAGAAGACGTCGTATTGATCCATGACGAGGAGGTGTGCGCAGCCGAGAGGAGGAGGAGGAGGAGGAGGAGGAGGAGCGGGAGGGCGAGTAGTAGTATCGGGGGCAGGGCTCCGAGGGGGACGTCAGCGACAGCGACAGCAGGAGGAGGCAGTAGTGCTACGGTGGGAGGTGGCGAGCACACAGCAGCGCCAAGCCGCTCCTGCTGCCATGAAGGAGGAGGCACCGCCGCTGTGGTTTCTGCAGCAGCAGCAGCTCAACCCCGAGTGCCAGTGCCACCTTCCACCTCTTCTTTTCCTCCTTCGCCTTCTGAGTGTATCATGAAACAGAAGTGTGGGTCGGCCACTACCTCGGATTTAGGTGAACAGACGACCGCCGCGCCCCATGCTTCTTCCATGGCGGCATCAGACGCCGCCCTACAGCAGCAGCAGCAGCAGCAGCAGCAGCCGCCTGCTGGCTCAGGAAGTGCTATGGTTACCACCAGCAGTAGTAGTAGTGGAAGTAGTAGTAGTATGGGAGGAGGGGGTGGCGCCCCCCTTCGCTCGGCCCTCAAGAGGGCAGGCCAAAAGAGCAGAGGACACCGTGTTAGTATTAATGAAGCCAAAAATGAGTGTTTAGAAGCGGACTATGTGATTCTAGTGCACGAGGAAAATGAACCTCAGTTAGTTTCCATCAGGTCCTTCGACCTGAGCCTCGCGCCAGGCTCTGGCGTCGAGCAGGTCACTCTCTCCCCTCCTGAAGGCTATAAGGATTGCTTCAGTCACGCCGCCGTCCACGAGACACTCGTCGACGACTCAGGTCTGTTTTATACCGTTTCCTTTGTCTTTGCTTTTTTCCTTTTTTATCTTTATCCTTAAATGCAGGTAATAAATATAATGATGAAATATATAAAAAAAAAAATATTAAAAATTCAAGGTTTTGTTGATAAACAGCAGTGTAAATGGACAGCCTCGTAATGCGGAAATCAAGGTGATAATGCATCAGAGGACTCGATCTAAACTTAGTAGTGATCTTAGATCTTATTTGTTATTCCGAAGATGATATACGAAAGGAAAGCTCAGGTTCCAGACTGGAAGAGAGAAGAGAAAATTAGCGTCTTGGTTGAATCGTCGCAAAAGGTCGCCTCGTTACCAATGGAGATATTGGGAAATGCCGCTCGAGTTGTCTCGCTGGTTTAAGCTGATTTGGAAATTTCCAAAAGCATCCAAGTGGTCTTTTCACCAAGCCAGATGAATATCTCATTTATTCAAGCGTCACTGATGCTCTTTGTTGAATTGCAACACTTCTTTTACGAATGGAATCGATCCGCGAAGGATCTGAAAACTTTTTTTTTTTCTTTTTTTTTTTTATCAACGCAGGTAAAAAGTCAGGATGTAAGTCAAACAAAAAGTTAAGTTTTCCTATACCTCAGTGTTGTTTTTGTTTTCATTTTAATTATACGATCGGTTAAATGAACATCAGCTTATAATTGCTTTTAACGTTGTTTTATCGATTATTTGATATAGAAAAAATATAGCTTGATTTTATCTCATTAACGTCGTATATTGTCATGTTTTCAATTATTCAGTTCTTAGGGCTTTAGCGTTTGAAGGCGACCTTGTATCATTCATGTTGCTTACGGCAAGATTGGTAGAAAGCCTTGTTAAAATACTCACACTTAGTAGTATAGTTATGAAAGACATAAAAGCTAATTAAATGATGCTAAAAATGAGTGATGCATTAGCGGGAAAGTAACTTTATGATTTTGAAGGTGATTGGTTATTATCTAATGTAAATTTATTTACGAAAGTCACGGCGCTGTTTTATATACGATGTGCTTTAGTAAATCCTAATAAGAGTTCGTGATTGATACCTATATTTTAAAATTTTGGTATTCTGCTGGAAGTCTTGAATACTAAATACATAAAAATAAACATTATAATGCTGATTTTAATCATCTTAATTTATCCCAGTAATGTTTGAATTCTGTCTATTGGGTAATGTTATATTCCTCGGTAGCTAATGATAAAGAACTTTGTGCTTTGTTAGTTTCTGCGTGTAGCAAACTTTCCGCTGAACCGCGATAGCGAACTCATTGTTTTGGTGACACATCAACTCCCTCTTTCCCGGTAATTGCTGATAGCGAAAGATACTGCTCTGAGGCTTTTGATTAGATTAATCCATTCAGTTGAAATGGTAATAAATTGACTATTTATAGACAATGATTCAATTTTTTCCGGAGAAATAGGAATTTTGAACCTTTTAGTTTTAAAATGAGATAGCAATGAAAACATTTCCTATGTTAGAAGTAGTGAATGTATTTGAAACAGAATATTGTAATTTAAAAAATAGTAACGGTTCATTTAAATAAAGAAATGATAACATGCCATGAGGAATTATAAATACATCGAAAATATAAGAGAAGTCATCAACTCAATTAATCGGCAGAAATAGATTTGAAATAATTTTAGCAAATCAAAAGCATCGTTGATATTAGTTATAAGTGGAAAATGGGATTCCGTAGTGGCAAGAATATTCATTTCCTAAGAAACTGAGAGAATTAGCTCGGCAGGAAAACAAAAGAATTGCGATAGATGAGCGGCCCTAGACTCAGATGTTTTCTCGTCTTGTAATGACGTCCGAATTACCTTGTGCTTCGAGGGTTTAAGTGCTGACGATCAATAAAATCTCTTTTGTGACGTCATTGCAAGTTCAGCTTTGCGTAGTGTGGTGCTCCTGTTGCAGAGAAGCGTCCACGTTGCCTCTCTCTCACTCTTCACTTTCAAATTTTATTTTGTCTGTTGGGCCGCGGACGTGGAGCTGCACCCTCCACACATCGACGATATTGACGCCGCTTTTTCTTCTTTTTTTCTTTCTATTTTTGTTGACCAGCATTTATTTGATACTTATATGAAAGGAATATATTTATATATATGGAGAAACAAGTCCGCGGTTATTTTGGGTACAACTTTATTTAAAAACATACCTTTCTGTTTAGATTTGTTTTTAAATACATTTGTACCCCTATATAACTATGGATCTATTTCTCCATTTCAAGACCCATGGTACTGTGAACATTTATTTATATATATATATATATATTACATAAACATACGTAAAAATAAATCCAAAATGGACGATTAGATGCTCTGTAAGGATAGATTATATGACTTATTCTTACGCATCATAATAATATTAATTTTTGTTTCCTGTTTAAAGGTGATGATATACTAGATATATAATATATTTATCTTAAGAATATATATTATAATACTATATATATATAATAATATATATATATATATCTATTGTTCAGTAACACCAGCTGCCTTTTACTATGGTGTCGGTATTGAATGCAATATTAATGGTGAAACAATAAAATCGGAATTCATTTTTTCGAATTCTCTCTTTTTTTTTGTGTCTCGTCCTACTCATCAGCAGAAAGAAATGTTTATTTCGTTTGTTTGCGTTCTCTGTTATTCACAGATCCGTTTGAAAAAAGATGATTGGAAATGAAACTTTTTGAATCTTACGTTGGCTGTAACTGTAATATTGCAGGATGTGTAGAGACACTTTTATACGAAATACTATCCGATATAATAGGATGTTTTTTTTTCTGTCCCTCCTCCCCCAAAACGACGCCAAAACGATTCAGAAAGCTTCTTATGTTGCGTGTGATTGATTACGCTCAGTGCACTTTCGATTTTCAGAATGGTGCAACTACACATGAAAATGTATGAGAGAACTTTAAATAAGTTTAATTAATTTCATCGGATGATTTACAGATTACATTCAGAGGGTAGACTTTAAGATTGGACATATCTTGAAAAATTACTCGTACTAAATATTATCCATGTATACAAGCATACATATATACTATATATATATATATATATATATCTATATATATATATATATATATATATATAACGATACAATACATACATATACCATATATATATATATATATATATTAATTATATATATATATATTATATAAATAATATTTAAATTACAACCAGTACCGCGTGTGGGGCTTGGGTGGAATTGTTTAAATACATTTTTAAAGATACCAAAAAGTGGGAAGAGCGTCATTTTGCAAATAACAACGTGACATATCCATCAGTAGTGTGTTTTGACACGCCCTTCATTTATTCCCTTGACATATGAATAGATTTTTCCCCTTCGAGATCAAAGGTATGTCATTTACATACTATAAACATGTAATGATTCCCACTTGTGTGTGACATTCTCTCTCTCTCTCTATCTCTCTCTCTCTCTCTCTCTCCTTTCTGCTTTCCATCCTATTTCCTTCTATTCACTTTTATTTTTTTTCTTTGGGGTATGATTTTATGAAGTACCAAAATATTTTGTCCTTTCAGACACTCATTTCACGTTGGTTCCATGTTAATTGTTGCCTTTTCTGATCTAGCAGATCTTTCGTTTTCCTTGATCCCATTTTTAAATTACTTCATTGTTGTAAACGTCAAGTCACCTGTGAATTATGTTTTTTTTTTTTTTCCTGTCAAAGTTGTCATTTTGAATTTTTTTTAGTCACTATGTTCCTTCAGTCAGTTTTCGTTGTACACGAAGTTGTCGTCTCTTGTGATAATGAGAATTGTTTAGAAATTTTTCTATTATGTTTTATCAGCATAAATACATATTTGATTTTTTACGTATAGCTCAAGTTGGCGCTCGTAGATTTTTCTCGTTGCTTTTGTAAGTAGTAATAGGCACACGATCAATCGTACGTTAACTTTAATTATTTCGGCTATGCAGTTTGTGAAGGTGAAAGCATTTAATGTTAGTCAGAACTAAAAGCATCCTTCAGTTAACTTGAATGTTTCGGGCTGTGCAATTGGCTGAGGCAAAAGCATCGTCTGATGAGTCAGCTTTCATGGTTTATGTTTTGCAGGTGCGGAAATAAAGTGTTTGCTTTTAGTCAGCTTTAGTTCTTGTGACGACTATATTTTACTATAGAATTGTTCAATTTGCCGTCCTAATTTATTTCGGCTTCTGAAAAGCAAGAGTGATAAGCTTCCTGAATCAGCTTAACTTTGACCATATGATGTGGGTTTACAGTTGCTGCCTACAGGAAGAACAGTTTCCCTTGTGCATGTCCTGTAATCTGGTCTGTCAAATTTAAGTATTGTTCAACCGGTCCGCTGTAAATCACGAAGGCTTCATAAACGGCTAAAGGAAAGGCACCCTGTGGTCATTCAGCTTGAATACTATCAGTTTTGCTGTTGCGGAAGTAAAAGTATTCTGCAATCAGACAACTTTGAAAATGACTAGCTTTGCAATTGGAGGAAAAAGCAGCCAGCAATCATTCAGCTTTAAACTGGCTGTCCCTACACTTGACGAAAGTAACAGGAGCTTGCGATGACTCACCTTTAATCATGCTGACTTTACAATTGGCAGAGGTAAAAGTTTCCGCCAAAGTCACGACAACAAAAGGGGTTTTGATTTCAGTCAAAGAGGACGGTCGCTGTGTTTGGAAATAGACTCGTGCTCGTCACTTTTCTGACCTTTCCACGCGATGCCCGGCCAAGTCCTCTGGATCGTAGGAGTTGTGAAACCTCCTTGTGTTTAGTATGGTCTTGAAATTCTAGAGCAGTGAGTAGCGTTCAGGTTGTCGGATCTCATTTATGGTGATTTCGTTTTTGGTTTTGGTTCACCGATTGCTCTGGTGGTGTTTTGACCAAGGTTGTAAAGAATGGTGAATCTAGTAAGTCCTTTTCCTTTTCATTTCATTTGTGTTTGTCGTTAGATACTTCATTTTTCCGACCGTACATATCTAGTTGGTCTGGTATTTTGATTTTGTTAAAGCTGTCCTGCTGATTAGCTTGTGTTGTCATACGCTTCATTTTCGTCAACACCGTCCTGTGTGAGTCGTTTCTATTATAGATCGCAATTTGGGATAATGCATGGGCTTTTATTATTATCATTATTATTATTATTATTGTTGTTGTTGTTGTTGTTGCTGTGATTTTTATTACCAGAGGTAAAAGAGCAAGGGATGTTCGTTACATACGATGACTATTTTCTGTGATATTAGAAAACTGGCTTTCATTACTCAAAACCAACCTCTAGCAACGATCCAGCTTGGTAATAGGTTTTGAATTGGTGTCGTTTTAATTATTTATCATACCTGTTTATGTTTAGCTTTGCCGCTTATTGATTCCATGTTGATTCCATACTAAATATAAACACAATTGCTGGCTCTTATGTATTCTGTGTATATTCTGTAACATTCAGTATCCCGTACTTTTGTTTCATTTGCCCTGTTGGATATTTGTGATTTCCACTGGTGAAAATTCGCCGCCCAGAAGAGAAAACAGGATGCATGAGAACAGGAGGCGTTGCCGCAGAAACAGTATGCATAAGGACAGGATTCTTCACAAACTTTGGTTTTTGCTTTTATTATACCTATATTACTGGGAAATCACACATTTTAGGAAATGACCCGAGTTCCATACCTATGTAGATAAGATGATGAAAGGGAAATAGAGGTGGCTTGGGCATGTCTTTCACACAACCCCGGGTTACATGATCGTGTGAGTTTGGTTCCCGTGGGCACCAGAAAGAGACGGAAGACCCAAGCCTCCCTGGATGAGAACTTTGAGAAGTGAGGCTGGGCATGTGTGGAGATTTGTGGAAGATAAAGGAAAGGAAAGCCAATAGATGACGACCATGACAGCTATAATGACAATAATTTACTCTTTATTTGTATCAGTGTTTATTAGAATGTAAGACGTGTTGGAAGCGATAGCGCGCGCTTAGTGTTTTAATCAATCTCTCTCTCTCTCTCTCTCTCTCTCTCTCTCTCTCTCTCTCTCTCTCATGGACGGGGCATGAAAGCGAAAGTTAAATACTCATCCATTTATGTGTATGTACAGTAATGTGTAAGGCCCATTAAGGAGAGAGAAGAGGGGGTAGCACGTTCTCAACTTTCGGGAGAAAGGTGATTATGTTGACGGCTAGAGCCAGAGCCCAAAGGCCTCGCAGCCAGAAAGTTAATTGTTGCTCGAGCATTTCAACTGCGCAAGTCTTTCTTTTCCCTCCTCTTCCTTCGGGTGTTTGGAGTTTGGGATTACGGTCTGGTTTATAGTGTGCTGGACTAGTGCATGACTTGAAGTAGGGAGTACATTTATGTTCTTTTGAGCATTTGGCTGTATGGATGTTGTTATTATTATTATTATTATTATTATTATTATTATTATTATTATTATTATTATTATTTACCTCTGTGCATAGATTGTAATATACAATGACGTAAAATTTCAATGTGGATTTGACTCATTCGTTTATATGTATTTCGAGGGTATTGTATGTAGAGTATATATATATATACTATATACTGGATAGGGTTTTGTGTTCAACATTTCTCTAATTCCAGGACTTTTATATCTTATTTCCTCTTACCGTCACACTTCCATGCAGGACTGGAGCAAAGCAAGATATGAAGTTTGTCTGTAGAAATTATATTACTTAGTACCTATATTATTCAAGGAAGGAGGCCAGTGTTTCAGAATTATTTCGCGCCGATGCGATTTATTTTAATGGATTAAATAGTGAGATTCTTTGCACAAGTCTGTGAGTGTTTCTTTTGTTGGTGGTTGGGGCTGCTTTATATACGCGCCTTTCAGTTGGTTTTGAGGGCAAGAATTGTATCTTTCTTTTATTGACGTAGGCTCTCTTTAGCAGTTGAAAAAAGTCCCTTTTTTTACCATTGTTTTCCAAGTTTAACGAAGAATGTCATTACTAACTGTTAGTAATTAAAGATAGATAATTTACATTTTGATATTTTAGATAAACTTAATCATTATGAATGAAGTCGGAGACAAGCCAAAGATTAACTCTTTAACGATTGGAGAATTGAAAATACTCAAACAAAGGAATAAATGATTGTTAAAATACCATTATATTCTCTCATCAAGGTCTTATAGTCTACAAAGATTACAGCGATGCGCAGTTAATATTCTGGCAGTCTTTGACTCGCAAATATTTCAGTGGGCCGAAGGGTGTGTCCTTTGAGAGAGAGAGAGAGAGAGAGAGAGAGAGACTTCCTCCAAATCTTACCTCGGCAGACTCGGGTTATGCCCATTACTAGTTTTTGGCATCCTCTGTTTGGGTATTTTGTTTATTTATGCGAATTTCATTTCCAAAATAAGTCAATTGTAAGGTTGCCTTAATGCTATGAGAGAGAGAGAGAGAGTGGGGGGCTAATTTGCTCCTTTCCCCACCACATTCTGTAGTGTTTGGCCGGGGGGGGGGGGGGGGGCTGGGGGCGTTTGCCGAGACTTGATTATTGTTATCAGCGATTTGAGGTGCGGGGCGGGTGTTCATGTCACGTGCTTCGGTCCCTCCCTCTTATTTTTTTTTTATTCTTCCTCACTTCCGATATCATCTTGCTTCATTCCCCCAATTCACTGTCGCTTCCTCCTCCTCCCTTCTCTCTTCCTTGTAGACATAACTGCAGGAATTCACTCCAACAGAATCTTGTTTGTTTATAACTGATGGCTTGTTCCCCTTCATCATTTTGGCAATAGCTCTTATTCGCGCCCAATTGTGTATTATATATATATATATATGTGTGTATATATATATATATATATATATATATATATATATATATATATATATATATATATATATATATATATATATATGTAGATGCATTAAAGTTGAGATCGCATTAACTCTGTTGATATCACTATGGAGAGGAGAAGCAGTACTACCCATTTGAGTCTGAGAGTCAAAAGGTCTGCCTGCATATGAGTAGTATTTGTGTGTCATGGCCTCAAACCTGCTGAAGTCTTCCAATCAGGGGTTTTGATGGGATGCGAAGGTTCAGCTTGAAAGCAACTTTGACCCCGTTTTACCTGTCCCGTTGTGCTGAGGTAAACCGAGGACGTTATTTATAAAATAATCTTCTTTATTCATTATCAAGAGTATTGGAATGGAATCCTTACTGCGATCGTTTTATGCTACCCATGCGCGTCATTCGTTGGTCTTATGGGTATTTTCTTTCGTCAATTATTTTTTCATGAGTATTGTTTTATTCATCTTAGCTTTTTCTGATATGAAAGGAAGAATTTTTTCTTTTATTTATTACCTCTGGGTTGTTCACATGAGTACTAATTATTATTGCTACTGGTGATAACTTGTTTTCTTCTTTATTTTGAAGATTTTCTTTAGGATTTTGCATTTAAAGTAGAGTTATAAAAGTAAGATGGTTTAATATTTTAAAAACATTTTGGAATTGATATGCCTACTTTTCTATGCTGCTTTTTTGTTTCTTCAGAAAGAAATTTGAAAGAAAGTGGAACTGATGCGTTTGTTCTTTGTAATATGAGTCCAGTGTAACGATTATTACTGTCATTGTTTATAACTCTCTCTCTCTCTCTCTCTCTCTCTCTCTCTCTCTCTCTCTCTCTCTCTCTCTCTCATACACACACATTTCTCTCTTAATAATCAAGAAATAAATCTGTCATAGTTAATTAATAGTACTTATGAAATTTCTCTCTCTCTCTCTCTCTCTCTCTCTCTCTCTCTCTCTCTCTCTCTCTCTCTCTCTCTCTCTCACATACCTCTCTTAAAAATCAAGAAATAAATCTCTCATAATTAAATAATAGTACTTATGAAATTTCTCTCTCTCTCTCTCTCTCTCTCTCTCTCTCTCTCTCTCTCTCTCTCTCTCTCTCTCTCTAAAAATCAAGAAATAAATCTCACATAGGTAATTAATAGTACTTATGAAATCTCTCTCTCTCTCTCTCTCTCTCTCTCTCTCTCTCTCTCTCTCTCTCTCTCTCCGTGACTAATCTTCTCCTGACGACCATTATCAATGACGCCCTAAATGGCATTAAGCTTTCATTGGAGTGGACATAAGTCTTTTTAATCTGGAATTCGGGAAAGTGGATTAGACGCATTTGAAAAGACATTGTCTCTTTTGAACTGTTCTTTATCTCTGATTATTTTACTAATAATGCGAATGGCAAGTCGGATTAGTGATCTCTTTCGAATCAAGGGTTTGGTAATACATTAGTAATACATTATTCGCGCAGGAGAAGGGGACGGGAAACGTAGATATATATTCATTTGTTTTTATATTTGGAAATCGTTGTGGCTTTTGGCTAAAGGTAGTCTCCTGTAGTAATATTTTTTAATTTGTCATTGATTTTGAAATTCCTAAGGAGCAATATGGACAATTAGTAAGTTATATACTCATTTTTCGAATAGATAATGAATTTACAGCTGTGATTATTTTTCGCCCGAGGATAGAATAATTTTGGTCCTCATCGATTGACGCACCCCGACTTCAATGCTTTATTCCTGTTTTGCAGAAAAGAAAAGGTTTGCCTATGGTACTTGACCTCATGAAGCGAAACGATTATGTCTTAAACAGTGAAACAGCATATTTGAAATGATGTGCAAACTCCATCATTCACTGATTTTGGTGAAAAGTTCATGATTGCCTAGTGGCCATTCGATAAGCAGCGATAAAAGACCACCGCTACGTTGGGACGGTGACGGTGGCACAGTTCCGACATCGTTTGTTTATCAAGTCTCGCTGTTGTGTCGGTTTCCTTTGCCATTCAGGCCGATGGAATTATTTATTTCGCGTCTGTTTTCCTCCGTCGCTCCCTCGCATTGACATAGCCTTGTGCAAAGTTAATGCGGCATTAACGCAAGTCATGCACTTCGCAATGCCATATGGGGTTACAGGAAACGATTCGCCGAGTCTGACCTACTTTTTTGAAATCTCGGCGTTTCGTCGGATCTCACTGATGTTATTCTGGATTTTGGAGTCTTTGACGCTTCAAGAGGAATGACGCTGATGCATTCCTTCGTTGCAAAAGTGAAATAGTGAAAATATTTGATGAAGGGGGGAGTGTATATACCATATATACACCCATGATATAATTACACTGATCAACACTAAACGGACTCTAAGTTAACTCTCATGTGTATGTATCGTATAATAAGCAATGTTATGACGACTGTTCAAGGAATTAGAGTATACCGGAGTTTTGTGTGTTTTAGTGGTCTTTTGTCTTGATTATATATATATATATATATATATATATATATATATATATATATATTATATATCTATATATTATATTATAATATAATATTATATATATATGTATAATACAATGTATACTCCACGTTATATTCTACAGATTCGAGGAAGAGGAGAGAGAGAGAGAGAGAGAGAGAGAGAGAGAGAGAGAAAGCTTCTAAGTAATTTATAAAAGAAGCAAAATAGTTTTTTCAGGAACTGTGTAATCTTCGTACGATGAAGTTGTTTGTATCCAGTAAAGAGAAGGATGCAGAGAGGGAGAGGATTCAGGGTACATTGTAATAGCTATGCTGGCAGGTTGTAGGTACATTGTATATTAAATAAAGACTTCACGGTACTAAGTAATATTCCTGCTAGCAATTTGCGTCATGAATATTCAAGCACTTGTCCAAGGGGCTTCGAGAGAGACCTCTGGCGGTAAGAGTCTGGGAGGGACATGAGAGGAAAGGAAGGAGGGAAGGGAGTACGTCAAAGATATTGTGAATTAAATTCGCTCACTCGCTCGCGCACCTGCGTCACAAGGTATAATAACTCTTCTTAATCACGTTTCTTCCTCCACTGGGGTTAGACTATTTACCAACTACCTTCCGATGAGAGTGGGGGGGGGGTGCACGGGGCGGGGGGAGGAGGTGGAATTGTTTCTTCTCTCCATTGGGGGTTGTGAGAATTAACTACTCCCTCTCCAGTGTAGAGTTCATCAGAGGTTATGGAGTTTTTCTTGTCGTTGTTTTTTTTTATTATTCTTATTTTTTATTTATTTTATTTATTTATTTATTTATTTTTTATTTATTTATTTTTTTTTTTTGGGGGGGGGTGATTCGCTTGTTATGACAGCGTGTTTTCCTGTATGAAGTTATGAGTCAGCCCTGAGTGCCTTGGTATTGCGGAGATGTCTTACGTTGCAGGTCTGCGGAGATCGCTTTATGCTTGCAAATTTTGTTTTTAAATCTTACGTTGAGGAGCCTTTGCCCGATGGTCAAGCTCTGTCTTGAATAATAAATGTGGCTTTAGATTTGGCCTAACCTTTTCAAGGCCATTTGGTACACCCAGTGTTTACTTACTTCCTCCCCCTAATGCTTTTTAAAGAAGAGATGCTTGTCTACATTGACCTCAGTGGAGAATTTTAAATCTTGAAGGCTTCAATAACCTTACGTCTTTTTTATGCTGAGCTCACCAGGGATGGGATTTGTGTGACGCGATTCCTCAGGACTTGATTTCAGATAGACAGCGGTGTGCCTCATGTTCGATTTCCTGTGAGTGTCATAGCTGAATGTGAGCCATGTTCGTGTTCTTTTTTATATATTATTTTTATCATATTATCGAGTTTGGTCTTATTGCTGCTACTGATTCCGTGAGTTGAGACACTGGTTAACTCCGTCTTCTTCCTTGCTGTTTTGTAGACAAAGCTATGTTGGAAAGATGTCATTCATATTTCCAAACTACAAGTTACCCTGACAGGTGGCTGTCGGACCTCAGTTTGACTCTTGCCAAACCAAAGGTTCGTTGCGAGGCTCAGGGACTCTCATCTTTTATCCGGGTTTGGCGCTACGCGCACAAAAACAAGAGCTTTCGCTGACTCCAAATCTCTGTCAAGGCTGAGCAATCCATCCTGAAGGAAAACAGTAAATGAAAAGGTCCCGTTTCCAGTTCTGGATATTGCCCAAAATGAAGTCCCAAAGCCCACCTTCGTTAAGCTTCGTCAAAATCGAGACAAAATTTATTGCGTGAAATTGCTGAGCAACAGAGACAAAAACAAAATAACAAGCTGAACCTGAAACGTAAAACCTCGTCGGAGGTAGCAGTCTCCCTGATGCCTCCTTTTCATATTTCACTACGTCGCCATGCAGCTCGAGTTCAATGGGTGCCCATTAGATAGATCCACCACTAAATCAGGTTCGCTTTCCTATTTGTCGTGGCTCATATAGGGGAGAATTGCACACAGATTCCGATGGCCGACGGCTCTTAATTTGGGTCCGCCGCTCCCTTTGCCTGCAATCATTGTTACCTGAGAGAGAGAGAGAGAGAGAGAGAGAGAGAGAGAGAGAGAGAGAGAGAGAGAGAGAGAGAGAATGTTAAAAATTTCATCACACGGAAAGAGGCCTACTATGTGGTTTTATAAGTTCAGGCAGAGGCAGAAAGGGAAACATTAAATAAGACCATCTAAGAGATAAAGGAAGGTGACACAAAGTTTCAGTAGAGAGAGAAAGAGAAGATTGTAGTTTATAGATCTGGGACAGAGACAAATGTAGTGCATAAGATTTGACAGAGATGAAGAGAGAGGAAGAGAAGAGAGAGAGATTTGAGAGAGAGAGAGAGAGAGAGAGAGAGAGAGAGAGAGAGAGAGAGAGAGACGTAATGGAGGTGAGGTCATATTTTTTAAGGTGGCATTTTGTTGCATACTATAGATTTAGTATGAAAACGAATCACACTTAAATTTTCAATTTAATTTTGTGTGTGCTAGGTACCTTAGTTTACTGTATTCTTTGCTATCTTTGGTTTGCCCGTGTATGCACGTTCATGCAATTACAAAGATACACTCCTGGAAATGTGTGTATGTATATATATATATACAGTGTGTGTGGTGTGTGTGTGTGTGTGTGTGTGTGTGTTTGTGTGTGTGTATGTGTGTGTACGTATGTATATATATTTGTATATATGTATATGTTGATATATGTGTATATGTACACTTACTATATAGTATATTATATATATATATATATATATATATATTTATATATATATCTATATAATTATTATAATTAATATATATATATTATAATATATATATATATATACACACACACACACGTTCGTATATCCATAAGCACGTGTGTATGAGAGAGAATATTGACATATTTACCTCTGTTGATGGCAAACAAACCGAAAGACGATATGTATTGGCACACCACCTTTTCCTTTCCAGCGATGCAAGCGTAGTCCCTCATGACACTCGCCTGCTCTACTTTCCATTCATAATCTTCCCCGGATGAAAAGAGCCGATTGATTTCGGGATCTGTTTGCCTTTAAGTCATTTCAATTCAGCTCTGCAATCGCTGGGAAACGTCGGTTAATGTTGCAGTGCAAGGGGAAGGGAGGAAGGGTAGGGGGGGGAGGGTGTAGTGCTCGTCAGCCGCCACCGGCCTTCAACTGCGTTACACGATGTTATTCAGAGCTTTCGTATTAATAACCTCCAGGGAAGGGAATTATGCATGTACTCGTGCTCATGGAACTGCAGATCTGCATGGGAGGAGGTCCTTGCGTGTCCCACATCATTTATGGCATGACGAAAGCGTCGCGGGGACTTCCTTTGCCCTACATACTTTGCACTTTTCTCTGGGTTGATGGGTTAATGATACTCGAATTGATATGAGCATTTTTAACCCGCTGCCATATACAAATAAAGATTGCTTATGTAATATACACATAGATGCATTATTAAGTTAATAATAATAATAATAATAATAATAATAATAATAATAATAATAATAATAATAATAATAATAATAATAATAATAATAATAATAATAATAATAAAATAATAATAATAATAATAATAATACCAGTCACATTCTTATTCTCACGTGGATTTTTTACTTCCCCCTCTTTTATTTTTCTTCCTTATTCTGACCGTTCTTTTATTTATTTTTTGTATCTTGAAAAAAACCTGGACTTATAGGAAATTATATTATGACAGGGACCTCTTGAAATTAACATAATTTGTTGTTGAGTCCACAGTAGTGTTTGTTGTGTGTTCTTCTTTATGACTCAACACTTCCAGGTACCAAGAGGTCTATGCTATTTTCAGTTTTGGCTGTCTGTGAGCAGGAGTGAGAGTTGACTGGGGAATGGATTTTACGCCGTTGATCCCAGTCCGGATCCAAATCTAGGACCTATTATATCACTTCACTTATTGTAATTGTTTTTGATGTGTATATAAGAAAACGAGAGCATTCTGCTGTTCAGGAGCAAAAACTGTAAATTGTGAGAATATCTGGACAACCATGCTACTGTATCATTTTAGTAGCAAAAGGAAATATTAATTGATATACGGTATTTAAGAACCCTTGCTCATTGCCATTGTCTGATTTTTCTAGTTTACATTTGGTACAAATGAAATGTTTCTACTTGAACTGGGCTCAATCAAGTCCATCAAAATCTTTGGTGGTCAGGGTGGTCAGGGTTCACGTTTTCCTTTCTACTTTTGATTATAAACCAGGTTTTTCAACTAGGTAAAGACATTGAAGTTACCTACCCCGTCGACCTTTACGGAAGTTTGATTCCTTGGCTTCCACGTTTTATTTCCTCTTATCCTGAATAGCCTCAACTGCAGTCGATTCCTTCCTGAACTAAGGAAGACGTTCCCCTCTAAACTTCCCCTCTATGTGAGCTCAGCTTGGATCCCTTACAACACTTGGAATACGGTTAGGAAGTTCGAAAGCTTAAGTTTTATATCCGCTTAGAGTTCTCGGGCAGAGAGCTTCTGGGCCATATCTAGCTGATTAATAGGAATGGAAGAGGGGAAATAAGAACTAAATGTTACAGTAGGAGATTCCTGATTTCGCGGAAAATAGAACCTGGGGACTCGTGACGAAGTTTGTCTCTTCTCAGAGAATTCGACGTTCACTTTTTTTTGTATTGCGATTTTGACCGTATGTTATTCGTCACGAAATGATACTCGCGTTTTCTTTTTAGGGTGTAAGGAGGGTTCTGTGGCTTGGATTTTTCGAACTGAAGGAAACTAAAAGAGAGAGAGAGAGAGAGATAGTGCAAGGAGAAAAGAGTGTCTGTATGTATGTAAGGTTTTATGGCAGCCTACCTACGTGTGTTTTCCAAATGCTTTTAACTTTGCTGTTTAAGAAATAGAGACAATGCTTGATAAGTAGCCATGCATGTCTTCTTTCGTTAGTAGTATCAGTTTTTCAATCTTAACACAGGTCAGCGAGGGTGCATCTTTATACTTGCCATCTTAAGGAATCAGTTATGTCTGTAAAGCCGCTGTCACACTAGCGAAATTTCCGTCGACTTTTTCTGAGTTTGTCGTCGACTTTCCAGAGAAGTCGACGTCATTCCGTACTCTCGTTGTCACACGTTCTTCTTCATACCGTGGTTGTCGTCGTCAAAACTTCCCCGAATTATAAGATAACTATGCTTTATAACAAAGCATAGTGCTTGCTTGTGTTTAATGATGCTGCATAGAATTTTAAAAAAGTCTTTGGGTTCGGTCCTGGTTAAAAAGATGTGAAAAGTTTTATTAAAAAAAAAATAAGATAGGGCTAGCCTAAATAGGCTATTCGTAACTTTGTTTACACAACCACAGTCAGACTGTATTATAAATAAAGCTAGAAAAACACTGCACAAAATTTAAAGATTTTTGTTTATATTATTTGCTAAAGCAAAAAAAAAAAAAAAAAAAAAAAAAAAAACAGACCTAGGCTGTATAACAATCTGTTATTCACGATAAAGCGTGCTTATCTGTGTGTAGATCACAAAGTTCAAGAAAGTTTTCCCTGAGTCGCATGGTGATTTCTTGGTAATCATGGTTATGGTCCCATAAGCATCGTCTCTCCCCCATAACTTTGACCAAAAACTGTTCTGCCAATCTTGTCCACTGTACCAAGAACACCATCTTGCATCTGATGACTTGAAATGCGCGCTACCCGAGATATAAACAAACAATAAAGTCGACGGTAGCGATGGGTTGCATTCGATCGGTACCGTTTTCTAAATTCGTGACGACGACGCCAAAGAGTCGTCGTCAAAACATGAAAAGTCAACGGAAATTTCGCTAGTGTGACAGCGCCTTAAGACTCTAACTAACTGGTCGTTTTCGGTGTTTCTTTTTTCTCTATTTGTGCTGAGATATTATTCCTTATAAAGATTAGGACACCTGTTTATACAACTGAACAAATAGATTGATAAATCCATTCATGTTAAAATGATTCTAAGGATGTATCAAGGCAGCCTAGTAGTAGGGTGCGCGTCCCGTCAAAAATGAAAGGAATATTCGAGCAGTTTTGTAACTGTCACACGCAGAATATGTCAAGTACATTATACACTTTTTTGCATCAGATTTATAACTACTTAACGCTGACTTCATTACTCTCACACTTTCTTCGTCACATGTACGGTCCCACACGAAGCCACGCACCGTCCATCATACGTGGCCGGCTAATCTCCTCACAACAAGCATCTTTGCGCGCCAAACGCGCCTATGCAAGAAGCACAGAATAAGTCAGGCTTCTTTTGTGCGTACATGTATTATCATTCCTATTCATGTTGTGTTAAATGTATCATTATTAGAATGTTGTTTTATATGTATCATTATTAACACATCCATTACAATGTCAGCATTTCAGCTGTACGCATCATAGCTTTATCCGTGTCTCGTACATCGTCGATTTATGCACATCTTTCCATCCTTCATCGAACACAGTTGATTGTACAATGACCTGCCTTGTTCGCCTCATGTCAGGCACTGCATTTCCGCTCGTCTGTTTGTTATCTGAATAAATCAGTTAGTTTGTAAACGCCGCTTCTTACTCACGCCTTAGCTACACACACACCCACACACACACACGGGAAAAATGTATGGATACCCACGCATTTCTAAGATAGTTAGATTACATGCAATTATGGAACCCAATTAAGAGTATACATACAGTTAAGGAACCCAGACGGATACGTTTGTTGAAAAAACAAGCCGAGCCCCGCAAGACCTCTTAAGGGACAATAGACCCGTTTCCTAAAATGAGGCAGGTTAAATAAATGCTTCGGGAATACATAGAAAGTGAGAGGATTCCTTAATCAGGAATGGAATGTTATATAGGATTGTTCATATTCTTCACCCTCGGGTTCAGTGTCCACGGATTATTATTATTATTATTATTATTATTATTATTATTATTATTATTATTATTATTATTATTATTATTATTATTATTATTATTATTATTATTATTATTATTATTATTATTATTTCTTTCACTTTATTATTATTATTATTATAATTTTTTTTTTTTGCTCTATCACAGTCCTCCAATTCGACTGGGTGTTATTTATAGTGTGGGGTTCCGGGTTGCAGTCCTGCCTCCTTAGGAGTCCATCACTTTTCTTACTATGTGTGCCGTTTCTAGGATCACACTCTTCTGCATGAGGCCGGAGCTACTTCAGCCTCTAGTTTTTCCAGATTCCTTTTCAGGGATCTTGGGATCGTGCCTAGTGCTCCTATGATTATGGGTACGATTTCCACTGGCATATCCCATATCCTTCTTATTTCTATTTTCAGATCTTGATACTTATCCATTTTTCCCTCTCTTTCTCTTCAACTCTGGTGTCCCATGGTATTGCGACATCAATATTATTATTATTATTATTATTATTATTATTATTATTATTATTATTTCTTTTCACTGGGTTCCCATTGCTCCACAACAGCAGCATCTCATTGAATTATATTTTTCCGCCAGCTCTCTAGTTTTCTGTGGGTATGCATAAATTCGTACGTGCATAGTGAGCATGTGTTCATTTATTCCTTGATTTATACAATATACTTAAGCCTGAAATTATACGCAATTTTATGCTTCAGTTACTGAAATAAATTTTGACATCTAGCATAAATCAATGGAAGTGTCGTACCGCAATTGAGTCACTAAAGTGTAAGCAAGGAAATCCTATTACAGAGAGAGAGAAAGAGAGAGAGAGAGAATTATGTTGACAAAGACTGCAACGCACAATGAGAACGTTATTGAATTATTCCATTTGCAGCATACTTACTGTCCTCTCTCTCTCTCTCTCTCTCTCTCTCTCTCTCTCTATCTCTCCTCTCTCTCTCCTCTCTCTAGCTTTCTCTCTCTCTCTCTAGTGGACAATATGTAAATCAACAAACTCGATATTCCGCCATTGGTAACCAGGTCTGAATCCTAAATGAGGCGACGTAGTACTGCATTATTATGAGAAGAGCTTGGGAGAATTGTAAATATTTATGCCTCTGCATGCTTTGAATGGGATGGAGCGGATCCGGTGGGGGACGTTTGTTGTTATCTCCACTCCACATTGTCCGGGAGTGTGTCGAGTTTTACTCCAACCTGGCATGCCACTTTTGCTTGGTGTGCCTGGCACCTTTTGATTTCATCTATTTGCTGCGTATGTGGATTTGCATGTGGGCATGTAGTATATAAATAGTATTAAGTACACACACACTATATATATGTGTGTGTGTGTGTATAATAATTTATAATATATATATGTATATATATATATATATATATATATAATATCTATATATATATATATATATATATAGAAATGTATTTGTATATATACTTATGGACCTATTCGATGCCAAAGGGAGAAAGAAACCAATGTTCAATCTCTTGGAGAAGAATCGACTAGGGCCGCTCTTGAAAATTCATTTTTCCTCTTTCAACAAGAGCAGTGAATGTGTATTTGTGCAGTCGTCATCAACATCGTGATTTGTAGTGTAAATGTATTCTCCAGAAATTGCACGACCATTTAGGAATCCTTTTAATGTCTGAATTCGTGCGACAGGCATTGAGAGTTTGTAATGACGACAGAAAATACTTGGACAAGAAGCCTCCATCCACGCCATTACTTGGAGAAATTAGCGTGTCTTTTCTTTCTGTCACTGTTTTCACTGAATACATTATATATATGCAAACATAAGTATATATTTGCTATATACACAGTATTTTTTTATCGGTACCGGGAGAGCGCTAGAATAAAGTTCATTACCTAGATAAAATTTTCCGTGATGTTAGATTTGTTCATTTCTTTAGCGGTCACATATGAATAATTCAATAGTTTGCAATCTTTACCAAACAGTGATTTTGACATATTCATAAATTTTCGAGTCAGAGTGGATCAGAACTCCCGTGTTTATTTTCTATTATTCACAGAACGTGGGTTGAAAAAGTGCATGGAGTTGCCTTCAACTATAAATAAATTTCGAACAGTTTGAGTGTTTTTAGGTAGCGAGCTTATTTTGTTGACATGATTTTTTAAACTAAGCAGTGTAGCTGTGTTGGTAGGTGATTGAAGATGGATAGATGATTAGATATGGAGATGGGGCGGGGGATAGGGGGAGATTTGACTTGAGAAGGGGGTTAGGGAGTGTGGAGATATGACTGAAGACAATAGTGCTCAAGAGAGATTGGTTAGTTGGAAAGGAGTTCTTTTTGGAAATTCGAGACTGAGATCTGGTTTTTGGCTCTGTCTCCCTAATGAGCGAGTTGACACGTAGCAGCCACAGTCGTGCCGCTGCTCCTTTGAAGATTGCAAACCAATTCGGCTTTCAGATACAAAAGTCGAACCATCTGACGACTTGCCTCCTCGCAGACTTTGGTGTGAATTGGAGGGGGGGGGGGGGCGGGGGGGGGGGGGGCGGTTGGAGTGAGCTTTCAGCCACTTTGGAATTCTGAATCAGCTGATATTGCGTAGCAGTGAGGTCATTTTGTCGGTGATTGCAAAAGCTGTGCCTTTAGATGCACTCTATTATGAGGTTGAAAATGTAATGTATAATCTAATCTAATTACAATTTAGTGGTACTAGCAATGTTGTATCATATGGTGGACTGATTGTAAAAATGAAAGTATATGTTTATGTATCAATAATCCCTAGTAAGATTTGTTATATGTGAAATTTGTACATTGAATACTGAAATCTAAAGTGAATGACTGCGTGAAAATTTCAGCGAACATATTGTTAAAATAAAGATTAATGCTGCCACAAAGTGCTTCCTCATGTGAATTCTGGAGACTAACAAGTTTAGTGAATTCAGATCCAAAAGTTATGTGAATGTATAAAGTGATGCATGAAGTGTAATTCAAGGAAATAATATTTTAATCTGAAAAATCTGATGAATTTTAAAGAAGGTTTTGTGGCGAAGTGAATCGTGGTGTAAGCTAGTAAGGTATCTACAAATGTTGCTCTGAACTTTAAAAGATGGATAGTGTTAATACCAAACGATAAGGAAAATTTGAAGGTAAAATTTTAAGATTTGGTTTTAAATTGGAGAGCTTTAGGCTAAACAAAATGTAGTGCTTAGTTTTCAGTTGAACAGCGTTTCAACTAATTTATTATGATGATAAAGTGATTTGAGTGATTTAGATAATGAATTTTCTAATTTTTGAGCTAGAGTAGACATTTTATGAATTGAAATTTAGATGCTAAAAGACTGAAAATCTGTTCAGGAGCTGATATTAGTTAGTATATACTAAAACTAACGGGAATTTCTTGTAAGACAACTTGAGAGTTAAGTAAAAAGAAAAATAGAAATAGAAAGTGGTTCTTGTTTTGATGATTCTATAGACTGGCGAAATAGTCGTAACATGATAGCGTTGTTTCTCCCGGGATCGCCTTTGTGTCTGGATCAACTTCTGGGAGGATCAAATATTGACGCGTTTGAATGGGAGGAGGGGAAGGAGTGGTGTCCTTTCAGTTTGTGCATGATCATTTCCGGGTGTTGTTAAGGTCGATTTTGCTAATCGTATTCTCGTAATTCTGATATAAAGATCTGTGTGCTGTAAGTGCCATGGAGTCAAGTAGGACTAGGAATGAGGCGTATCGAAGTTTACTGAAGAGCTGCCGCATGGTTTATGCCTGAAATAAGGCCTATGGTTTTATATTTGGTTACGAAAATAGTTTAAACTAAGAGAGATGTTTCGTATTTGGTTTAAAAAAAGGCTTTATTGCCTCCATATGACTGATTACTTATGAAATGGTGATTTGATGACTTGGTAGGTACCAGTACGAATGAGGTTGCAAACGTATCCCCTAGATGGAGTTTCACGGCAGTTTTAAATCAAGATCACATCACGTCGGTGGCGTGCAGCAGCAGCTGTCTGCGCTGCACAGGTGACTTTACCAGACATTGTATTTTGCACCTGGACTCTACAATTGCAAATTGGTAAAGTGTGCGATATGAAAATATGGCTGCTAAGTATCCTAAAGGAGCGGTTATACAATGACTCTCAATTTCAAAAGATACAACAAGCTGAACAGTTCAGAACGTTGCCCAGTGTAGCTGGTGGGTCCTGCCTGGGAGTATCACGATACACGGCTCGTGATTAATTGTGACGTAACAATTCAGGTTCGCGTTACTCATGTTTGTAAGGAAAACTGGTTTGCGGAGGAATCCAGAGACGTTACGCAAGGGACGTACTTGTCATGTGTAATCATGTGCACGTGAAGTCTGTTGTTCCTCACAGTTGTTGAGGAGTTGTTTGATGTCTGCTGTTATACGATATTGGGTTACATCTGGACAAAACATATCATACATACGTACATGTAATATTAATTATATATGACTTGTACGTAAGTTCAAGATTACATTAAAGCTTGTTATCTTGAAACATTAATTATACGGTTATACTTCGGACGCAAGTATATATTTTCTCACGTTCATGATGGCAGAATGATGAAGTTAGTTGCATGAACGAAGATCCTTGCGTCTTCCTGTAAAAAAAAACAAAAAGTAATTCCTTTTCAAAGTAAAAACTCTGTCTTTGCTGACACGTTTTACACAAACTTCATAATCAGTAATACAATACAAACATACTTATACGTTATAAAATCGTAAGAATTTTAGGAACCACACTAGCTTACAAAGAAACTTCTGTACAAATACGAGGACTACGGCAGGAGAGAGAGAGAGAGAGAGAGAGAGAGAGAGAGAGAGAGAGAGAGAGAGAGAGAGAGAGAGAAGATGCATAGCATGAATGCCACGTAAGACCTTAAGGTCAATAGAAAAGGAAAGTATATTTGTGAACTCGAGGGTTTCTTCTCGTTTTGTTTCTTGTCAGATTCATTGTAGTCATCAAGGAATATGTTGCGACAGATCAAAGAACTTATTGTGGCAATTCAATGACTGGTTACGCAAAAAAGCAATTTGTTGTAGCAGATCTTTGAAGTTATTTTGAATGAATAATATTTTTGTGGCAAATGGAATCATTGGCTGGAGCAAGTGAAAGAAAAAGTGTTTTCTAGAGAGATTTTTGTTCTCTAGAAATAGAATATGTCACAGTAATGACGACGTTCACTTTGAAGGGCCATAGAAATTAGTGTGAGAGAAGATAGAATTCATTGTGACTGACGACATAACCTAGTTTATATAGAGGAAATTTATTGTTGCGAATCTCTACAATTCGACAAGGAATAAGGGGTGAACATTTTTTTCTTAGTTTTTTATTTCTAAGACTTTCATTGAATTTCATTTAGTTTATTGCAAGTACTTTTTACCAACTCAGTTGTGTAAGGCTCTCTCTCTCTCTCTCTCTCTCTCTCTCTCTGTCAATTAATTTTTCTATTAAGATAATTAAAGGATCCATTTCCTTGATAAGTATAATGCAATATGAAGTACTTTTATGAATGAAAGTAATTCATGCTAAATGAAACTCGCAGTGATTACCTAAACTGTAAACGAAGTTTAGTTTAGCTACAGTTATTTTCGACACTTTGTAGTATAGTCTTCTCTAACTACTAATTAGCTATATAGCGTGCGAATTTTTGTAATATATAATATATATATATATATATATATATATATATAATATATATATATATAAAGATTTTTGCCACGAAGGGAAAAATGAAAAAGCGAGATAGCCGAGTACTTTCGGTCCTGTTCAGACCTTTACTAAGGCAAACTGATTTTACAGAGGAAAACATAGTCAAAAGAAGGCTTAATATACAAACTGACACTACAATATTAGCCATAAGGGCGATTTTCACTCTACAGTAGTGTCAGTTTGTATATTAAGCCTTCTTTTGACTATGTTGTTCTCTGTAAAATCAGTTTGCCTCAGTAAAGGGTCCGAACAGGACCGAAAGTACTTGGCTATCTCGCTTTTTCATTTTTTCCTTCGTGGCAAAAAAAACTTTATTTATACATAGCATCATGTTTTATATACTTCGTGATCAAGTTATTCTATATATATACATACATACACACACACACACACACACACACACACACACACATATATATATATATTATATATATATATATATATGTGTGTGTGTGTGTATGTATGTATGTATGTATGTATGTATGTCTGTCTGTATGTATGTATGTGTTCTTACGAATTATGATTGTTTGGATTTATTATATTTGCCGAAGGAGTTTGTGAAGGCCCTTTGCATCGTTGCCTGTATGTAATCAGAGACAGATCATGAGGACAATGAAGGCATCTACTTGAGAATGTGTTGGCGTCTCTTGCGCGGCTTTCATTTGCATAACGGCGGATGGTGACCATAGAAGCACTGGACTTGGTATTTGGACTGTGACGTTGCGTCTTACATGGCTTCCACGGTCGTCTTTCAACTTCCCATTCCTGGGATGTGTTGAATGGAGACTTACATTGTTTTTCTTCGTTTGTTTGTTCTGATTCGATGGGGAAACGTTGGGATCCTGTGAAAGGTATTCGTGTGCTTTATAATAATATCTTGCTCTCTTGATCTTGAAACACGTTTGGACAATGAATGGCCTCTCCAAAAGAACCCGTTACAATAATGACTGCATTGAGGTACAAGTGTACTATTCCCTGGCAATAACATTCGTACAATGTACAGGTATTTATAAACGTCTTTAAAATAAACGCTCTTTGATAACAAGGGACCCTTATATTAACTTTTCCTGCTATTTCTCCCATTTTTCCTCCACCTTCTCCCCACCCACGCGTACAACATTAATGCTCTCTCTCTCTCTCTCTCTCTCTCTCTCCTCCTCTCCTCTCTCTCTCTCTCTCTCTCTCTCTACCCGTTAGTCTCAATCGTTGTATCCCCTCCTTTCCCGTTCAGTCCCTCCCCCTACCCCTGCTCCCCCATCGGCAGAGCAATTAGTCTGGTCATGGATTGTTAAGGAGGTAAGTTGTGAAGTTAACGCTTGAATGGCGACTGTGGTTCTGGTGTGAGGTGGGGGGGGGGGGGGGGGAGGGCCAGCGAGATGTGGAAAATAGGGGGTTATAGGAGGGGGAGGTCGGTGGTAGTGGGGAAAGAGAGAGTGGGGTCATCAAATGTGCGTTGTGGTGTCGATTGGTCTTGTGAAATTTGGTGGGAACAGGAGGAGGTTTCTTCTCGTATTGGGACACAGGGAAAGGGTGTCTGTCGATTGTGATCTCTCCAGATTGATGCGAACGACAACAGATTGTTTGTGACAGCGAAGCAAAACCAGATTTTTCCCTCCGTTGAGTCCACCGAAGTTCGATTGCTCCTTCTGCAATACGCACTGTTGATCGCTTAACACGTAGTTGCAAGTGTTTACTAACCTTAGTTAGATTGATGACTAATTTATCATTTGCTGGTAATGACGAACAGGTATATTTGCTTGAGGTATGTGTGACACGAGAGTGAGCTGCTAGCTATTGCCGACACTGAATCAGGTACAGGTCGTGAGCAAAGAGTCCGGTACAAGTCGTTACGGACACGATAGCTGCTGATGTTAACGAATAATATCTTTAATTAATTACTAGCTCTAAAGTTGCAGATGATTTCTACCGTGCGCTACGTACCTATATAAGTGATTGTTTCACCCACAGTGACGGTTAAGATCTAACCAGCGTTCATCTGTGATAATTGATTACTGTTTCTGTTTCATAACGCAGATTCATTTGTTGTTGGGGAGAGAGTAAAATAATCATGGCTGATTGAGCTTGGCGTATTATACCGACCCAGGAACTGGTGATCAGAGTAACTGTCACGGGAAAGGATGAAGGTAACGGCAGTGCCTGGTACCTGTGTGAGTGTGTTGGCAATAAGTGAAACTGGCCTCGTCTAAAGATAGTGAAATGCCGAGACTGTAGTTTTCTGTATGATTTTGGATTGATGGGGATGGGGGAGTCAGGT